>NW_027112128.1:954466-955943 GCF_000696795.3 Halyomorpha halys | reverse complement strand
AATCTATTACAATGTTAAAATCTTTGTTATTTAGAATATTTAATCTTCTTCCTCAACGGAACTAAAATTATTCTTTTAAAAAATATGATTTTTTTTCACTATGAATTATCCATAGAATCTATGGAAAAACCAAGTCAAATAGTTTTAAGAATTAAACGATTTTTTGTTTAAACTTAAATGACTTAGTCTTAAGATTTGAAACTTTTTATATAATCAAGTTATTTAAAAAAAAAAAAAAACTAAAATTATTTTAGTAATTTTTATTTAATTTAAATTTTTGCCATTGCGCATGTATGAAAATTTTTGCATAATGAAACAATTATTTGATTCAGTTGATTCAATTTAATTGTATTTAGTTTTATATGTCAGCTGGTAAAAAACTTAACATTGCCCTTTAGAGGATAAATAGAATATATTTGCCAGAAAACTTATCGATTAAAAAATATAAATAAAATGATATGTATAAAACTAGATGACAAAAGTATTTTATTTTAGAAAATAATAAAAAATGACAATGATATGTCCGCTAATTTTATACTTTTTAATAAAATTTTTTGTTTCTTTCTTGTTCTACTGAATCATTTAATAATTATTTAACGATTTTAAAGTAATATGTTTATATATATTTAATACTTATGTTGTATTAATATATACACTCTTATGAAAAGTAAACAAAAGTTATTTTGTTAACAATAAATAAGGATATAGATTTGAATCAAATGTTCAAGTAAACTTTTTTTTGACAGAAAATTGGTAGGTTTGAAGTTATAGTCTACTGTTGCATGAAAAAAGAGACTGGAGATAAATCAAGTTGGAGCCCAGTTGTCTTCTAAGATAAATGTAAGAATTAGATATCTCTATCAGTGACTTATCTTATCCTCCTTAGCTTTTTAAGGACAAGAGCTGAACCGATTTATTTACTTTTATTATGACTGTAATCAGCAGTAAACAATAGAAGTCTATTTCATTTAATACCCCTTTTTTTTGTTTCAAGGTTTATCAACTACAATGTATAACTCATGATATTATTAAATTTATTTCTATCATTACAGATTAAGCAGGCAGCGAGAGTGTGGTTTGATAAAAAGAGCTGAACTACTGGCACTTGAAAGAAAGCCAGCTTGCACAGCCAAAGACAGTGGCTTTGTAAGTGTTACTTTCGGTGACTTTCTTCCCGGGCTTTTGGTACTCTGTTGGGGCATGGTAGCAGCTGTAATTGCACTTTTTGCCGAGATAACAATGAGTAAATGCACCTTATTGGCTAAGCAAGAAAAGAAAAAGGAAAAGTAATGTTCGTCTCCAATCTAAATTAAATTAAAATAAAGCACTCACCAAATCACAAGTATCTCCATTAAAGTGATTGAGAGTACCTTCAATGTTCATTCAAGAAATTACTTGAATTTTTTTAATTGTAGACATTAACTAATATTAGATTATTAGAAGTAAATATTTTTGAAAATACAATTTGAATTTATAT
>NW_027112128.1:943828-954416 GCF_000696795.3 Halyomorpha halys | reverse complement strand
TATATATCACTGCTATACTTTGGTAATGAATTTTCTCTACTAAGGTATTTCTACAGACTGTCCTGAAGCTATTACTGTTGTTGCTAAGTTTACTGTTGTTGCTAATCTCAGTTTACAACACAATCTAAGGAATATGTTGAACACAAAATAAACTAATAATTTTTTCATCTGATGTGCCACTATTATAGCAAAGCAGCGACATATAGTAAAAGATAATAGATTTTTTATTAGAAATGATAATACTGTAGCAACACCACTACCTGCTGGTCTATAACTGTAACTACGACAGCCACCGAAACCGCTATGGCCTGGCATGACCCAGCTAACAAGGAACTATTACTGGCGACAAGCAAACGCCGTATATTAATATTTGTACAATTCTTTGTAAATACTTTTATTACACATATGTAACAATTATATAAGATATTGTAATATTTATAAATGTTTCATTTGAATTAATAAAGATTCCAATAGAATCTGCTGATTCACTGAAAGCTAACAGCTTACATGTAGTACCTATCTATGGTCTTTAATAGCCCAAAGACTAGACTAGGCCAAAATTGTGAGGTCTCAGTTTGAAATCTTACTTCATGAGAAACATCCTATCTATTCACCTCCTAAATGTACCTAAGTGAGCATAGTTGAGGCCTTCTGGTCAATTGTAACTAACATTATTTATAAGAATCAGATCTTACACAACCTCCTCAACAATACAATTGAAGGGGTAAGTGGAGAAAGGGCTTATGTTACAAATGGTAAATTTTAATAAAACAAGGTTCAATGTTTTTGTTGGAGCTTGTTACATTATGAAGTGTACGTGGCCCTTCTACATCTTGGTATCTCAGTTATTAATTGAATTTTGAGGTTAGATTACCTCACACTAACTAGATAGACACCTACTCCTTTCATCCACACTAAATATTCAAAAAATGTTACAAAGCCCCTTCAACTATGTTAAATAGATCTTACTTGTTTTTGAAAATGAGAAAAACATTAGAGTTGCATTGCTTTTAATAATAAATATTGGAAAACCAATCAAATTATGCTAAAACCTAATGAGAAAATAATATTATAAAAGAGAGAGGAAAAAATTACAAAACACAATATTGTTAATTTTTGATTTATTTGTTAAATGTGATTTAAATCACATTTGTTTCTTTCTTCACTTCTGCATGTCTGTTGCTTGGAGGAATGACAAACAATCTCCAAATTCCAAATTCAGAAAATTGAATCTGAAAAACTGAAAGGATTTCTGAAACAATAATAGGGAAAGTTCTGGTTTAAAAAAGTAGTTGTTACGGACTTTTTAGAGAATATTGTTTATTTTTGGATGTAAAACTTTAATCTTTTACAGAGAAGGTAACATAAAAAATTTGAAACTTCTAAAAATGGTCATTGGATGTTATTGTTCCAAGCCACAGATATGGTAACCTGTATAAATAAATTGATCAGGGGAATATCTGACAAGCAATAGTTTTGGAAGAAAATTAGAATTTTGTGTGAAATGATCCTTTTTTCTCTATGAAGCTATTTATTATGTTTATTTGTCTAACACTATAATTCCAATATATTTACCTATAATTTTATGGTTTAAGAGCAATATAATACATTAAATAATGTTATAGAATTTTTGGAACTGTTCTCATGTGGCTTATCTTATTCTTGTACCTAGTTTTTCAAATTTGCCATTAGTTATTCTATTTTTCTGAAATTTGGTCTATATTACAGTTGAGTCATAAAATTTATAATGGATATTCACTCTGACCCATGCTATAATAAGATTAAGTTAAAACAGTAGTGAACAAAAAAATTTAAGATGGTAATAGTGAATAAAAAAGCTAATGCTCCATATCATTGACACTGAAAAATATCCTTTAGGCAATTTTGGTGATTATTATTATTTTACCCTATATTGTTCATTGGAACCTACTATATTATATTATATATGACTGATATGGTATATAACAACAGTGAATAAATAAACTAATATTATGAACTTGAATAAACTATACTTTGTTCATTTTTATTTTTTTGGCAGAATAAAACTCTATAAAAATTTTAGCATAAAAAATGTATTTTTTGACTGCTATCTTGAATTTTTTTTTTAAACTCAGAAAGGAAAATCAGAATAAATAACAAAATGGTGGCCAAAAACTGAATAGACTGAAATTTGTTGAAATTGAGCCTTTTTCATTCGGTGCTCAATATCTTTAAAGGTATCTATCACAAGATTAAAATGAATAAAGTTGAGCCCACTTAGAGCTCTTTACGTTCAATAGTCCCTGAGGTGCAGTTTTTCAAAAACTGCACAACAATAACAATATTCAAATATGTTGCACATAACAATTTTATTGAAATAATGAGAAATCAACTGAATTCATTTTTTTGTAACTATCACTGAGTTTGCTATAAAAAAAGATAATCAATAGACATTACTTTATGGTAAATTCACTTAACTTCAATTTAAGAAATGATGTTGACCTGGTCATCTGATACAACCTAAAACATTGTTTAACAAAATCAAATTTCTAAATTCTGAAATACCAGCGAGCAAATTCTAGTAGGTATACCTAGTTCTACATCTTATTCAAGGGAATGAGTGTGGCCCATGATGGGCTTAACTATCAGAAATAGTAGAAGATTACTTTCAATATTCAATTTCTATCTAAGAGTTTAATTTTTTCAAGGAAAACCCTTATTACTTTCCACTTCTTTATTTGCTTATTGGAGACATTTCGGATAATAAGTATTTGTGAGCTGTGGTTGTATACCAATAATTGACAATTTATAATCTGCTATGTACACAAATTACTTTAATTTGATTATAATAAATAAATTATTACATTTGAATACCTGAAGATAAAATAATGTATAGCACATATAACTTTAATTTAAATGGGTATTCAAAAACCTATGTTATAAAAAAATTTATAGTAGACTATTTTTATTCAATATCTCAAAGTTATACTTTTCGAACATAACAGATATTGGTTTGAAGACAATGTTGTAGTATGTTCTAGGGTCACACAAATAACATAAGGCCCTAAACTCATAAATGAATGACTTTTTGTTGCATTATATTTTCTTAAATTTTGTATTCTTTTAATTTCATTTCTTCAACCTTATTTGTGCTTTATTATACTATTAGTTTTTTAGTCATTTACTTAATTTTATTCACCAAAAAGTTGTTGATTACATTTTGACACTAATGATTTTAACATTTCTTGTAAATAAATAATTATGTAAAATATACGACTAGTTTGTAAAAATATACTATTATATTTTTCTTATTTTGTTCTTAATATTATTTCTACTAGGAATATTGGAAAGTTTAAAGTAAGTATATTCACTTGGACAATAAACATTTATATAAAAAACAACATAACACTGCTGAAATAAATTGAACATAAAACTATTAATTTCAGATTATAAAGCTGATAGAAAATTAATTTTAAAAAATACTGATTTTCAAAATATTTAATTTTGCTTTTTCTTTTTATCTAAGTCCTGGAGTTATTTCCTAATACTAAAAATAAAATATGAGGAGAAGATGGTTGGGCAGTGCAGTCAAATTAAAACACAAATAAGTTTAAGTAACTTGTTTAATCTTTTTTTTTTCTATTCATTTCGTTTGTTAAACTTTACTTATATTTTGCATTTTTATCTATTATTATGTTTACATATTTCATTTGTTACATATATTTTCTTTCTCAATTTTATTTTTCTTTCCATAATTTTAACTTTAAAATTATTAATAAACTAATATATTCATATTTATTTGCATTATATAACTTCATTTTTATCTTATTTCCTTAATTATGTTATTTTATCTACTTATTCAATTACCAATGTATACATATTATTTTCCACTTCTCTCATCACTTTATTTTGTTAATTCCATTCTGTACAATTATTTACTTTATGTCATTCTGTTTATATTTTATTTTTTATTTACTGTATTCATTGGTTGTTATCTTGTTCTGTTCTTAGCCCTGATGAAGGGTAGAAATTCTGACCGAAATGTTTGGCATGATTAAATAAGTTACTTAAACTTATTTGTATTTTAATTTGACCGCACTCCCCAACCATATTCTTCTCGTATAAGTCATCCATGGTCAACTATCTCTGATTAAAAATAAAATAATAGTAATATATATATTTTTTAACAAGATCATTGTTAAACCAAATAAACAAAGGTCACAATACTTTTCTAGTTGCGACGCTTATGAAAAAGTATGATAAATTTAATAACTAGTTGTAACATTAGGATGATACCCTTATTTATTTTTGTTTATTAGTAATATTTATTTAATACTGTATTTTGACATTCTTATTTCAAAGAGTTTGGCTGATAGGGTTTTTTGGGTATTAAATTGAAAATTGTTTCTGAAGAAAAGAATTTTAGACTCTTGATTGACATTCTTGTTGAAAATAATTACAGACCTTGGGGATGGGGGAAGGGGACAGGTGCTATCCAAAATACTTGAATATGAGAAATACAAAATTTTAATTTTGCCGACCCTTAAATCATTGAATTTTTATTTTTAAATACGTGAGTTATTATTAATAATTACTGTTGAGAGTAGACTAATAAGAGAACATTGCCTGTTTATTCACGCTCATGGAAATAGCCTTTTATTACAAATTATATAGTCTTGTAAGTATTTTTTGAACACTTTGTCTGGAATAGAACCATTTTTTAAAAGTACGTTTGACTTCATAGGAATATAATGATTTCCTTCACCTATATTTACCCACTACTAACTCCATTATGAAAAAATGTTGTTTCACTCTCGAATTATATTAGTGTTACTCAGTGTTTTAATTCTTAAAATTTTTAGAGAATTTAATGCTATTAAATTTTACTTTAATAACTTCTACTATTATCTGTAAGCCTTCTAATTTACCAATGAACCCTAATTTGAAATTATATAAGGTCTCTATCCTGATAACTGTAGTTGTTTGATAGTTGACTCTCGTCCTGATCTAAGGTACCTTATAAAATTTGATGGAAATTTCAATATTCTTACCTCAGACAGCACTGGAACTTTTAAAAATATAATTATTAATACTACATCTTCTTTATAAGAATGATACATATTTTGGCTATATTAAAATTTTCTATCTGCTTAAGTAATGAGCAATTATGGGAGTGTTGGAAAGGTGAAATGTTTTGGAACAAGTGGTGCTAAAATGAGAAATTTTCTAAACCTTTTAAATATTATGGACCTTAATTGTTGATTTGATTGATAAAACAATGTTTACCTTAATAAAAATTGGTTTGGGACACTGAGGATACAAAAAACTTTACCATAATTAATTATTTTTTCATAACAAAAAGTTATATTGTACCTTATTTTAATCCTGCTTTTGAAGTAAGAAAAAAAAAGACAAGAATGAGGCATTGTGTATTTAGGTGCTTAGTTCAATCCTTTTAAATTGGGGGTGGTTTTAAGAATGTTTGTTTAATAAATAATATTGGATTATCTTATTAATTTTATACAAAAAAAACTGATTAGAAGGTATAAAACAAAATGCTATAACTCACTAGAGCATTAAAAAAACTTCTAGAAACTTATAAATAACTTTATAATTTAGCTTTCATTAAACTGATTAACATCAATGAGAGATGACACCAGGAAAAACCCTAGCAGTTCCCTCCATGAAGCAAGTAATTTTCTTGCATTTTCCTTAGTTATATCAAATTTCTCAGGCCCTTGAGGAAAAATTACTTAATTGCCCTTTCGTCACAAATATGATATGAAAAATTATTTTTTTCCACATGTGCAATATAATGCAGCAGTCTCTTCATTGTTCTAAATTTGACTAATAAAGTCCCAACTAACTATTTCACTGAAACTAATGCCTTCTTAAAAAATACTGTCTCCCACTAGTTGATCTTCTAGTGTCACATTTTGGACATCAGTTTCATCTTTGTAAACAATTTTTTCTCTTTCAATTTCTGATGTGGAGTTGGATGTTACTACTTTAACTTTCTTTAATATAATTTAAATATTCTGAACTTGTTAACACAATTTGAATAACTTTACATCTTATTTTATTTTAGGATTTAAGTAATTAATTTTACTTAGAAAATTATTTTTAAATGAAGTGAAAGGTAGTTGTAGAGAACTTTTTGTAAAAACTTTTTATGTTCTACATTTCGTCTTTCCTGTTTTCATGATCTCTATTGTCCATTTTTCTCTTTGTTGCTGTGTCATAACTGTCTAATGGGTAAGTGGCCATGTTTCTTTCATTGTATTTTTATTTACTTTAGGCTCTACTTCAGATATTATTATTAAGGGTGATAAGTATTATGGGTGGTTAGTATATTATCACAGAATAACTTGATACTGCATGTTAATTCATATCCTCAGTGTTATAAATGGAATGATTTTGATGGTAATGTAGCGGTACACAGTCGTGAGCTCTAACTATAGATAATGACAAGATTAGATAATAAATTACTACCTTATGTAAATCAATACAAAATCTTTTAACTCTGTAAACACCAAGTTATTGTATATAGTATAGATAGAATTGACTAACAAAGGCCTTCTGGACGAGCCTAAATACTATTAGAATGCCATCCATATCAATGTTTATAGAGAATATATAATATCACTCTTTCGAGACAAGGTGACAGTTTTCCTGTGAGTCCTTCTGGACCTCTACTTGGAATTGTTACTTCAATATCATTTACCTTCCTTTCCATACACCTACAGGTTTTAAGAAGTGGTTTCACTCACACCTATCTCCCCCTAGACCAGGAGACTGGTTACCTTTGCAAGGGTTACCTTTTCCTCAACAATGTTTGGAGACGTATTTCCTCAGTCTTTAGATTTTATCATAATGCTGGAGGAATGGTTTACTAAGAACATATAATTTAAAATAGCAAAGTGTGATTTGATTAATGATTTATTTACACATTTTGGTTCCATTATCAGATAAATTATGACTATTTATAGATATTAATATTTTGAAAATTTGTGGTCCTTTCAAGTAATGTTTTGATGTCTTGACGGTCAGTTACATTATTTTGTCCGGTCCCTCTATAAATTTTACCTTCTATAATTATATTTTTGGTTTTGTTGGAAATAAGTACATGCTGGTGGGTGTTTGTCTCCTAGCTAATTGCAGTTAGTGGGTTAGGGTTAACATTGGCTGATTTGTGATCTTGCCACCATAACTTCTTCTCTCTATGGTTCTACTACATGTTGATTTTTGCTTATTAGCGTTATGATTAAGTAGTTTGATTTTTTTTACCTTTTTCTTGTGACAAAACTTACAGTAGATTTAGGTATTGTACTAATAACATTAAATGTTTGAACTGTTGCCAATGTATCAATAAATGTAACATTCATTGATACATTGGCACCATTGATTGTAACTTTTTGATAAGAGCAGTACTAGTAACTGCCAAGCTTCAGGAAAGAGTATTATAGGAGTAAAGGATTAAGAAGGATTTATTTAATAATATAAAGAAAAAATCAAAACTAAATTATAAAATTTACGTTATATTAACAATATAATACTGTACAAAAATATGTTTACAACACATTAAAATTAACTTTGGAACCTTTAAACATTATTCTAATTTGTGTAAAAAATAATAATAAATTATAGATACGATGATTACATTAAATATTTCATATATGTAAGAAAACATAAAATTTACAAGTTGGTCCCCTTAAAAAACAAATTCAATCTAAGTTCTAAGTTCACTGCATAATTGTACATTTATTACAAAATTTTAACAAATGCTATCGATGTCTAACTCATTCAAATAAGAGCTCATATAATTGTTGAGTTCATTTGACAAACTTTTTTGTCACTTTCCTGAAGGAATGTCAGCATTTGTCAATTAATGGCTTATTTGCCTTGAGATATTGCCCTAGCCCTTATCAGAATGGAAGAGGAGGCCTAAGACCTACAGATGGATGTCGCTGATTTTTCCTTTTCATTTCTTCAGCGAGAATTGCATTGAGTTCATGTTGAAGTTTTGCCTGATCACTTGGAGCAGCGGCTACTACTATAGGAGAAGTCTCAAAAGTACTTTGCTTTAAAGAGTCTCGTACCTTAGGATTCCGACTTCTTTGATTATGCTGTGTAGATGGTTGTAGCTGTTGCACATGTGCTTTAAGCTGTATAGGCATTTGAATAGCCTGAAGAATTGCTTGATGCTGTTGTTGCATTGGTATGACTTGTGTATACTGCAATGGGACCAAATGGAAGGGTTGATGGGTAGCAGACTGTAATTGCATTGGTTGGTGCGAGGTCGATTGGAATTGGATTGGTTGATGTAATTGAGGTCGTTGTGAAGCAGAGTGAAGATGTACTGGTTGGTGTCCTGCTGGCTGCAGTTGTATTGGTTGAGGTGCAGGTTGAAGTTGAATTTGCTGAATTTGTTGGTGTTGTTGTAGATTTCCCTGAAGACCATGACCTGATTGTTCAGAAGGCCATCCAATGCCAGGCAATGATTGCACTGGGATAACAATAGCTTGGACCATAGCTCCAGAACCTTTTGGACCTGGTATATAAACTGGCAATGGTGAGGGGTAGCCAAACGATTGATAAAGTCCCGCCATATCCAGTTCAACTGGATGCTGCTGGAACCAACCAGGCTCAACTGCATTAGAGAAGTCGAAAATATTACTACCAGTCAATGCTTGGGCATGATCAAATGTATTCCGGCCGGCCGTTGGGACGCTAGTATCGAGTTTGTAGTTATTCATGTAATAAACGTCATTCTTCAAGACACTATCACTAGCTTTGACAGCGGAATCTTCTATGATAGGTTTCTTCTTGTCTAATTCAGTTGACATTTCGACACCATTTGTTAGAGTTTTCCAGACTGAATTCCTTCCATTAACATGAAGGCGAACATCTTTGGGCTTCCCTAAAACAATTTCATCTCCTCCAAATCCAATACTGTAACCGACCTTGAAATTTTGAGATTTCGATTTTTTAGTTTGTTCATTAAATTTTTCCGAGTCGAATGTTTGTGGTTGTTGGCTAAGAAGTGTCTGAATGAGCTCCGGTGACATCCCTGGTGGTGGAATGGATTGTAGCCTCTGCTGATGGAAGTTAACACCTCCAAATGGATGCGCTAGCTCGATTGGAATTGCTGGAATTGAATTGGTGAATTCATACCCGAATGTTGCCGGTACTGCTTGTGATATAGGAATCTTTCCTTCGTGCTTCGGTCTTATTTTGGATTTCTCTTCGGTTTTTGTCCTCTGGTCGTCTCTTAAAACTTCTAAATGTTCTTTGCTTTCTTGTCCAGTTTGTTTAGCTGCTTTTCGAGGTTCATGCTTTTCAGAACTTTCAGAAGATTTTAACTTTTTAATTTGGTGTCTACCTCCGAGTCTAAAATTCTGTCTCCAATTAGTTTCCTCTGAACTACGATCTTCATCCTTAAATTTCATCCTTTTCATTTCCGAATCTTGTTTCATTTCTTTACCTTCTCGGTATTCGACTTGTGCGGAATTTCTAGAATCTTCTATGCTTTCCATCGATTTAAAAAAGTCATCTGTTTCAGATTCTGGGAAATACTGGCTGGGCCTGAAGTCTCCTTGTATTTTCGGTTGCTCTGTCGTTTTCAATTTCTTTACCTTGTAATATGCTTGTGATCTACCTTCTTCTGAGTCTTTGACTCCTTTCTTACCCTGAGGATGATGTATAACCACAGTGGAATATGATGTCACCGAACTGTCTGTCAAACTGTCGCCATTTTTTCCCGTGCTCATGCACTCAGACCTTGCCATAAGGGCCAATAGTACCTAGAAACAAAAAAACATTAAATTATTTTTCATTTCGCTTTTAAGGATTGAAATTAACGTTTTATGAAAAATTAAGTGTTTAAAGAAATATAAATTTGTGTGTGCATGTCTGAATTACTTGAATATTTCTTTGTCAATTCTATAAAACCACATTGTCAATGATAGAAGCATATTTAAGAAAATATACTTTCATAATTATTATTAAAATAATTAATATTAAAAAGTGAAGAGTTATATTAATTATAATATAATTATATTAAAATGGTAGAAACTCTAGCGTGATTTGTAGAATATAGATAGGTTGTGCTATTGGAAGCTTAAATAGTCCGAGAACCGAAAAGAAGTCATTTTCCTCCATTTTTGATTATTTTAATTCAAATTATATACAGTTAAGAGTCGGCGTTCTGTATCCTTAAAACTACCAACAACACTGAAAAACCTTATGGCACATTATTTAAGGAAGAATAAATTTGTGAGGCTCTAATAAATATATGGGGCTCTAATAGAGCTCATCAATAGTTCTCAAGATACGATTTTTAAAAAGCAATATTTTTTCCAAATATCGAAAAATCAATATTTTATGAATTGTTTTTGGCGAGTATCATGTAAGCTGCTGCTACTACGAAGATAAACGTTACTAATTACATTATAGAACATTTAACTAGTTTTAATTTAGTTGTTCATAGGCATCTGACCGTTGACCGTAGATTAATGCTTGAAGAAGTTTGTCGGGGGGTGCGGTCAGCAAAGAACAACATAAATAAACAAAACCATATTTATTTATTTTATGCCGACGTTTCGACCTG
>NW_027112128.1:935872-943673 GCF_000696795.3 Halyomorpha halys | reverse complement strand
GCATAAAATAAATAAATATGGTTTTGTTTATTTATGTTGTTCTTTGCTGACCGCACCCCCCGAAAAACTTCTTCAATAATTTGATTACTTGAACAAGCCAACTCGTTCCAATAAATTCATTGAAAAAGGTTTTACGCCTTATCCATTGAAAAACAGGTTTAAAAATTTCCCACAGCTAATGAAAATGGAACAAATCGGAAAAGAAAAAATTGTTTTAGCGATGAAAGACAGGAAGCTGAGGGTGTTCGATCTGGCCAACCGTTACATCCTGTTACAAAAAAAGAAGCCTTATGAATAAAATAATGCAGTGCGATTTACTTTACTTATTTCCTATTTAATATTATTTTGTCAAATTTATTTTTGAACTGATATTCATATTGTAACATATTTTCTAGATAAAAGTTACGGTTAACTTTTAATATAGATCTAAAAGAAATGATTCGAGAGATTTAAAATAATTTTTTATCTTTATAAAATATGCCCTATCTTCATTTCAATTATGCATAGTGTTCAACATGCTTATTTGTCACAGCAGTGAGGAAATTTAGGTTCCTGGTACAAAAGACACTGACACATTTACAATGTCACTTTGGTTTTGAAACTTTTTTACTCGTAAGGTGCTTGAAGCAAAAGTTGGGAAAATGTCTGGTGAATTAGGTAGAAGCATTTGACCAACTCATGCAGACGTACCAGAGTTGGTTCTTCAACGTGTTGATGGTAATTTAAACTCGTTACAAGCTGTTAAAAAAAACTATTATTTAAAAAAAAACATATATATTAACAATATTCAAGCCGTAGAGATGCAAATGGGGATAGATTCAAATTTGGAAATTTTTTAGGAAACTAAACAAATGCCCATAATTCAGATACTAGTCACAATCTGGATCTCATGCCCAAGCCCTCAAAACATAAAAATTCAATGTATTTGAAAGATTGAAGGAGATGTTCAGGGCTTAGGTCAAGAAAAAATAATTAATTTTCAACAATTTATTTACTGTTAACGTTTCGACCCACATACGATGGGCGAAGATATACTGTACAACCTGCTGTTCTGCTGAATTGTTCTACTTCGAATTCAATACAGTTTTACGTTAAAGTGGGTTAGAGATTAAGAAGAAAATGAATTCCTGCATTATGGATATTTTTACGCCTCATATGACAAGTCAATAATATTGGAATTTATGACAATTTTACAAAATGTTTCCCCTTCTTTGCAATGACAACAATGAAAATGAAGAAATTATTCTATTTCAGTGTCAAAAATTCTTCATAGAAGTTTTTTTTTTTCCACCACGTACTTAGGGAACGGCTGCATCAAACTCTCATCTTTTGTCACACAACTATTATAACATGGTGCCTGACTTCCTGAGATTTACGCTTTGACAACAATGGGCGTTGTGCAGATTTCCCCACTTCGTTAACTCAAGATTAACATCGCTATGTTGGAGCAACGCCACCAGACCGTCGTTTGCAAAAAAAAATAATAATAAATTGCATTTCTTGGGGAAATACTTTCTATTTTGTCCATGATGTAGCTGATTACAAAGCATTTTTTGCTACGGCTGAGTTTCAAGTGAGAACATTGGAAGAAGCTCCTCCCTCCCCCATCAATTTTGCCTAATGCAGTTAATTTTGGATACATTGTAAAATTTACGATGCAAGCAAATTACAAAAAATAATTATCAAATTTTTTTTATTAAATTACCAATTAAGGAATTCACCACACATTATGCTGTATATTTATAAAGACAAACAAACTGGTAATAATGTCCCTTAGAAGTTAGTAAAAGAATTGCGGCCGTAAAGCTATATAAAACTGTACCGCAATATTAAATTATAAAACCTCATTGAGTGATATGAATATAAAATAAAACAAACTATTCCAAACATATTACTTTTTAATAGAGACAGGAAAAACGGACAATAATAACACAAAAAAAGGCAAAATCGAGCAATAAATATTCACAATATACAAAGTTCTGTATAGAACACCCCAAAATAAACTTTATTGTGTAATTTATATTACTAATATGTTGCAAGAAACCTTATCTAATCTAAAAATTAATTTGCTAGTCATTGTTTAGTAATAATAACTAAAAAACTAATCCATTCAGATTAAAAACGTAATATTTTATTCACAATTGAAGAGCTAAGTGGGAGCTAACTGTATTTAATGTTTTTGTATTCCAATTATGTAGAGTGGAAAAATCAATTTTAAACTTTTAAAAACTACTATAATCTTAAGATTAAAAAAAAATTAGGTACTAAATCTAATCTCAATTTGCGATCTCTAGAATACAATAATTATTTTATTAATAAAATTTAAGCTTGAAAACTTAATTCGATTGCAGTGAGCGTCAACTTGTGATTTCCCAAAACCTATGGAATTTCGCCTCGTCTCCATTTTCCGCATATCGCAGCTTTAACGGAATCGAAGAAGAACAAGTATCTCGGATAGGAATAACTGAGTTCGTTTGACGAATTATTTAATCAAATATTAATTATTAGTTTCGAGATATTAGCTATTTGATTTAGTGAATCATAAACAATTTTTTTAATTTAAACTATAAGTTCGTTATCAAAATCAAAGAAATGAATTTCGTATAGAAAATCCATAAATTGTATAGTAATTCCGAAACGAATAATTTATTGAAAAATAAAACTGGTGTGAATAGAACGTCTTTTTGATGATTCGAATTTCTCTTGAGCTTCAGTTGGATTTGACCCAAGGGAACAAAAGATGATACGGAAATTTGGTCTCTACTTATCAGTAACCGGTCACATTATGGTTTTTACAGATGTATATATAGTCGTACTACAAACTGCTACAGCAATAAAAGCTCTAACCGAAAATGGAAGTATTTAGGCTTACGGAGTTGAGCTTTGGAGCTCCAATAAGACCATCGAATATCTCTCTTATCCTATCCTTGAAATCCAAAATTCTGCATAAAATCCAACATGCACCTAACATTATCACTGAGAATATCTTCCATAAAGACCTGAATGTTCTATATGTATCTAATCCGAACCATTCCTCTATGATAAATTCCCTAACTATCCAAGCACACTAGTTTCTAACCTTGCTTTCTCTTCTATTACTGATATTAAATGTTATTGCAGTGCAACCAAAGGGTAGTTTCTTCACAAATATTTCATATCATTATAGCTTATCACATTTACTCGAATGTTTAACTTAAATACAGTTGTAAATTTCAAGAAATAAAGAAAAAAGTATTAAATTTATTGATCCTATAATATTAAAAATAAAATATGCATTTGTAGAACAATTTCAAAGGATTATAAAATGTATTATTATATCTAATACCCATATTTGGCGTTAAGGGAAGATTCGAATTAGAACAGTATTTGTGATCCACTTCAAAATATGTAAAAGTTATTTAAATTGACAAGGGGCGATCTTAGTATTCGGTGTTCAATAAAACGTATTCCACGTGAAAAAATAAATGATTTTCTTATGTTGCGGCCTAAAAGTAATTTGAAGATGTCAAAGTTTTTTCTTCTACACTCTAGATATCTGACAAACGATTGATCTGGCGGAAACGTTATAAAATGTAATGACCGATGGAACGTTTAGATGTCATTACACGGGACAGACATCGAATTATGAGCGTAACTATCAAAGAAAGTAAATCCCAGCTATCTTGGTAACGGCTTCCTGATGTCAAGTCAGCTAATAAGTGAAGGTATCGAAGAGAGAGGCTGTGACGGCTGGGAGAACTGTCATATCATCCATTTTAAGGAACTAACTGAATCGAAGGCTGGTGACTTCTTATGCAATTGTTTGCTGATGTGATTAGATCTCTCATATTTTTTTTTTTTAATAATTTATTTATTGTTATTTACAACTGTATACAAATATATACAACAAGTAAATTTGCTGTATGTGACATAGTGACATGGTACAAACATATAGAGTATCTACCCGTCGATAGAATTCCAATAACTTTTCTAGAGAAGATCTCGAGGCCATCTTCTTTTCAGATGCTTAGGAGGATTATTAGATAATGAAGGAGAAGCCAGGTTAAAAACAAGTGGATTTAGGTGGTTGGGAAGTTTTCCATGGAAGGAATAGTATCTGGTTTTGGCCAAATCGGCAACATATGGGACATTGAGGTCCTGATGGATGACTTGATTTGTGACAAAGTAAGGAGCATTAAGGATTTTGGACTGTAAGAATTGGATTCAGGAGGAATTTGATGGTTTAGTGGAGCCCCAAAGCTCAACTCCGTATGTCCAGATAGGCCTTATAATAGTCATGTAGATCAGTCTTTTGTAATGGATTGGCAATTCAGACCGTTTGTCTAGTAAATGTAATAGTCGAAATCGACGAGCAGTTTTCTGTCTTTTCAGTCTTGTATGAGTATTCCTTGGCAGTCGTTTGTCGAGATGTAGTCTAGATCTCTCATATTAATATAAAATAAAAATACCTCTGGAAGTAAAGAAAAACTAGATATGTAAGATTGTGTAAAATATTGACGATATTAGGATTTGAAAAAAAATCACATACGTGCAGTTTAAAATAAATGTTTGAACGAATCGGAAAAAAGTAAATTAAATTACAATATTTCGAATAAAGTATGGCGCTTTAAATTGTTTCCTGAAGAACATTGATTAGTTTAGTTACAATTGGTCGTTTTTTTTTTTAAATAGACATATTTTATTAAGTTGAAAAAATTGGCATGAATCATAAAAATACGTTTTTTAGCTGTAAGGATACGTTTTATTAATAAATATAGGATATATTTTTTCAAGCATATAATTATATAATACTTACTCACAGCCTCCCCCGGGCATTTTTGAGGCCCATTAGCCTATGGATGGCTCTCACGAAAATAGGCGTGGTAGTGATGTACCTACCCTATGAAAACCGCGTCATGAAACGCGCGATGACTTGGACCTCCACGGTCTGAGTTATATGTCGGTCTGTCGAATTTTGAGTTATATTGTGAAAAGAATTATGACACTCATTTTAATTGTTATTATTAGATATGCCGACGGTTTGAAGCAAATATTTGGACCATCATGAGGACTATAATTTAAAGACCGATTATATAAGACATGATTTATAAAATGATAAAAATAAAATAAGCAATAATAATCGAAAAACTATGTAAAAAAAAAACAACAAAACAAATAAAGCATCAGCCATTTCAAAGCAGTAAGCACCTAGTCTATAGTAGGTTTCTTTATATACACCACATATTATTACGTATGTTTTTGTTACATATACTTTTCATTATATTTTTGTTAAATTACCAATTTTATTTCATTATTATTTTTATATAATTTTTTTAAATTTAATTTTCACTTGTATTCATTACTTGTTTGAGAGTGTTTAACGATAGTAAAAACACAATTCATTTGATTCTATAATTTCAACATATTTTATTACGTCTCCGACGTTTCGGCCCTTAGGAAATTATCAAATTGATATTTCAAATATTAAAGTGATAGTGATATTACTGAATTTACTATTATAAACTAAACCCACAGATTCAGTTTAATTGTGTAAAAAAGAAAAGAGTTATAAAATTTATATTAATGCATTAATATTTTTGTGTTGAATTAGTGAATATAACAAATCAATTATAAGTCTTCTTGATAATGACCTAAGGGGCCGAAACGTCGGAGAAGTAATAAAATATGTTGAGAGTATAGGATCAAAAGAATTTGATCCTTATTTATTTTATCTACATTATTTTATACTGCATAATTTGTATCAATTCCCATCCTGGTAATGGGCCAAATATTGCTTCGTAACCAATTTCCATGTTTACACTAAGGGTCCAGGGCCCCACGATCCATGAGGTCTTCCTCTAATGGTCATAAGTAGCATTACTAGGAGACCAAGTGATACCCATTTTGGCCATTTCTTTAACCAATAAATCAACCTGTTACAAGTTTGATAAGCTGTTTCTGTTCAAAATCAAGACGTTGAGGCACTCTCATACAGTGAGAAAACAATAGTCCTTTCAGTAGCTGCCAAAACCAATTCTCTTGTCATATTTACTCTATGGACTCACTGGACTCTCTGTGATTCATAAATTGAAGCGAATCAAGAATGAACTCAGAAGTTTAGGAAGTAATTCATAATTTAGCTAATCAAAAATCGAGAAAAATACCTCTTAAATATTTTACGTTTTTTACTGCTAAAATATTAAACAAACTAATGAGTTATATCTTTTTATTGTGCTGTTTGAGACTAGTAGTTTTATTAATAATGATAAAATTATTCAAATGGTTTGAACTTTCTTTATTAAAACATATTACATGTCCAACGTTTCGGCCAATCCGGAAATCATCAAGGACAATAGTTTTAATGATAGTAAAACTAGTGTTATGATAAGTTAATAACAGTAAAATACAAAAATTGTGAATATAGAAATTATTAATAAATTATATAGTAACATACAGGTTTATTTTAAGTTTGTTAAATTGAATTGGGCATATATGCCTGCTACTTTCAATATATCAATGTGACGCTAAAATTTCCGTTGAGCATATAATATGTTTTAGTAAAGAAAAATAAGACTAATTGTATAATATTTTTTATTATTGATAATTAATGATTTTAACTATCACGTTGTCCATAACCCAAACCTTTTTCAGAAAACAATTTGAAGAGGCCTATCGCTAATCTGGAAGAATCCCGTACGTGCATCTAACCATTTGGTAAAATATAGTTCTGGTTGTAACGTCGATACATCTCATAAAAAGATTCAAAATGGCTGCCTCCTGAATTTTTTCCTAAATGCTGAATGACTGATGTTAACGAAATTTCTTTCACCTTGAATATGGAGTAGCTGAAGCTGACTAAAGTTTCCGTCACATTGCTTCTTCCAGAAGTGCCGCTGATCGGGATGGAAGATGCCATCGCGCCCCGCTACCGTTTAAATCACATTACATCCGCCGACTCTGGAACTAAAACGATATTTCGCGGCTATGACGATGTATCTAAGAAGACGACTCTTTTTTCGTTTGCTTTCTTCTGCATAATAACTATTTTCAATATTTATACAATTTATTCATTTCCTCCTTTAGCTCATCGTAATACTTATGAAGAAAATACCAATCTATTGTGTTCTATAAAAGATAATATTACGTCAATTATTGAAAGTAAACGGAACTAATCGCTTCAGTGTTAGTATTTATTTCTAATTTTTAAATCTACCAAGAAGACAATTGAAACGTTTTTACGCTAAGCACCAGCTATGATTGATTATATATAATAATTGAAAATATTACGCCACTTATAATAAATAATATTATTTCTATTACACTGAAAGTTGAGATTGCTAAATGATAGTGATGGCTGAAGAATCGGTTTTAAGTGGGATTCAAGAGGTGTTTTCAACACAATTTTTATGGTGACTCATACAAATTGGATAGATTGCTGTCAAAAGAATTAAAATTAAAGAAAAAATGACATAAGTTTCGTGTAAGCTTCCGAAAGTAATGTCGAATAAAAAACGGCAGGAAAATCTATGAAAATTCATTACCAATATAAATATTTAATATCACCTAATATATATATATATATAGTTAATACTTCTATTAATTTTTTTGGTTTAGAACGCTCGGCTATCGTGAGGGGTTGTGATTTTTCATTTTGATGCCGTTTTTCAATTTCAGGCGCTTTCAATTTCAGGCGCTTGCTCTATTTCAAAGTCTCTCCTTCCCGTTTTAAGCTAATATTTCGAAAGTTGTGAGATTGTGACATGTCGTACATCTACCAACCTACTCGCTACAATTGTCTGTTTGAAAAGTCAGATAAGTAAGG
>NW_027112128.1:933205-935787 GCF_000696795.3 Halyomorpha halys | reverse complement strand
TTAATGTCGTTTTTCAATTTCAGGCGCTTTTTAAATATTGCAATATTACTTTATATACTCTTACTTTAAATATATATATATATATATATATATATATATTTATATACATGTATTTATCAATATTGTAATTTTTGCTTCATTCAAACTTGAATACTTATATTTCTACAATACTGTACCTCTAAAGAAGACTGGCCAGCATAATCGACTTGGACTATTCCTTAAACATCCTGACAAAGATGCAAAGGAACTTTGCCCTTTAGATCGTAAGTTTCGTTAGATAAATTCTTGAACATCATGGAATAAATTTTCCTTAGCCACTCTACGTTTGAACATTTACTATTTTCGGTGACCGTCGAGAATATGGAAACCCCTCAAATAATAATGAAAATTGCGAGTAAGTAAGTATAGTTAAATTTTATGATTATTGACTGTATTAATGTGTTTCAAAAGTATAAACACGAATTACTAACAAGATTTTTATTTTTTACTATTAATTACTTTAAAAAATAAAAATATTGTTATGATTAATTTAAATTTTTTTTCATTTGTAAGCTTTTTTTAAAATTTATTTTTTTACAATAATCATGTTAAAATATAAGGGAAAGAGAAATAAACTTATTTTGGTGGTATTATAATTTCAAATATACTTAAAATTCAACTATTGTTGATGTATAAATATGTTCATTGAAATGTTTAAATGTTATAAAATAAGTGTTTACGCATTATGACACCATTTAATCTCCTTTATCGTTCCGTTGTTCCATTTGGAGTGATGGTCAATTGCCACCTTAAGGAGTTTATGAGGTGTCTTAGCTTTATTAAAGTATCTCGGAATTCATAGCCACTGAGAACAGTAAAATTTATTTCAGTATAAATATACGGTATTCTGTTAATTTCCAATCAACGTTGCATCTATGTGACATTTTTCTAACTCTAGTTGAGGTTTTTATTAAAAGATAAGTGGTATTTGACACATTTCTGCTACAAAGAAATAATATAGTGAATTACAACAATAGAGAAGGGGTGAGTAGAGGTCCTGGTGTAGAGAAAGAAGTAACAGACTTCTCTCCATGATGGCTTCACGTATGCCTTGCATTGTAGTTTGTACGAGTCCATGTTCCCTCGAGGTGAAACTGTCTTCAAGGCTATATACTCGTAGAGGGCTGTTTTCTTCTCTGCATCGCTATCTAGTCCAGTTCCGTTTTATGTTTCCTCTAGTTTTCCAAACACAGTTTCCAATTTAATATGAGGAGTTTTGGTAACAAATTTAAAAGAAAAAAATCGTTTATCGAGTATAAATCGGTTATAAGTAGAACAAATTTTCATATTTTGTTCCTAGCTTTATATTCCGCCAAATCTCGAAAGAAATTCGTATAAAAAAGAGGACGTTCTATTGATACTGATTTTATAATTTTATAATCGTTTAGCATCGTACGAGTTACTGCACGAATTTGCACATTCTGATGGTTTTTGGTACGATATGGAATTTATTTTAGTACTTTTTTAGTTTCGACAAATTGTTCAAATGTCAGGAAAATAACAATTAATATTTAGTAAAATTGTTCATGCAGTGTGCTAAATTATTCCCCTGTTGGTGATTAGTTGCAACCAGGCCAGACAATTACCGCGATTTTTGGCAAATAGACAAAAAACGAAATCTTTTTTTTAGAAATCACGTTCGATCAAGTTGGCACTCACTTTACTATTAAGTTCAGCTTAAAAAAAAAAAGATTGCATTCTTTTATTTTTGAGAATACTAAAATTCAGAAAATCAAATTTACGTTTGAAAATTTAAGTAGGTAGAGTTATTTTGTTCCCGAATCTATAATTAAAAAAGTATAAAAATTTCCAATTTTTGAAATTCGCAAATTTCAAATCAAATTTTAGGAGTTTAGTGGACTAATTTGATATTTTAAATAATTCTTTCTAGGAAACACTTTGGTTATTTTTTAAATTATAAAATTATAATTGTTTTAAGAAGTAAAAAATTGAATTCTCCAGTCTTCATTATAAGAATAAAAAATCATTAAATACAGTTAGCTTTCACTTTGCTGTTTTGGGCAATCAAAGTAGTTTCGTTTTTGTGTATGTATGCACAAATTTAAAAAGTTTTATCTTGCTTTTATTTTCGGATTTGCAAAACAGTATTCTAATTCTGGTCTTTTAGCCCATAACCTCGACGACACACTTAACAGAGGCAAAAGCCAGGACACATGACCACAATTATATTGATGTGTATAACTATTGCAACACGGGAACCTGTGATAAAATTTGATTAATGTAGTTTGGAGACATTGAGATATTCAAAAGGTTTATCAACGGTCTGCTTGTTATCTTGCAAAATGGAATGGAGGCCAGCTAATAAATCATTTAATGATGTGATAGAGTCATACCATGTCAGTTAAAATGTATTTGACGGTCGCGGTTTTAATCGCATTCCGCAAGTCTGTCATAGAGGAGGTGCATGTCCCTGGCCCGGCACTTTTCGAATTTTGAGTTGAAACTTATACACGAATTAGTACCTAATTAGTACTAATTCGTACTAAAATTTCAGAATTAGTACCCAAAAAGATCGCGAGTTA
>NW_027112128.1:924726-931003 GCF_000696795.3 Halyomorpha halys | reverse complement strand
GAAAAGGGCCGGGCTGGGATACCTCGACCCGGCGGAATTGAACAAGTCGTAATAACTCGGGATCTTTTTGGGTACTAATTCTGAAATTTTAGTACAAATTAGTACTAATTAGGTATTAATTCGTGTATAAGTTTCAACACTAAATTCGAAAAGGGCCGGGCTGGGATACCTAGACCCGGCGGAATTGAACAAGTCGTAATAACTCGCGATCTTTTTGGGTACTAATTCTGAAATTTTAGTACGAATTAGTACTAATTAGGTACTAATTCGTGTATAAGTTTCAACTCTAAATTCGAAAAGTGCCGGGCCAGGGACATGCACCTTCATAGAGGTGGAGAATCCGCGGACCATAAGGTAACCGTGGGTCAGGCGTTTACGACCTTAAGATCACCTCCTCTCTTCCTCAACAACTTCTGTTTCAACGAAACTATTATATTGATCAAACAAGAATATGAGCAATCTAACAACATAAGCCAAAATTTCCATGTACATACGTTTGTTTTCTAGAGTAAATCAAAGGAAAAATAAGTGCTTTATAATAAAATAATTTAAAAAATAAAATCTGTACCGCTACAACCCATGATTGATTAAGGGTGCACTACTTTGTAAGGAAGAAGAGTTATTAGTTAGACAACGGTTGTGCAAGGAGGTGATTTGGCCAGAATTACTTTTGACCGCCAGATTTTTACCCAATTAAGGGTACTCAATTTATGAGGCTGGGTGGACCCCAGGAGGGCTCCAGGAGGGCTCCAGAACCTACAGTGTAACAGAAAACAATTTTCTTTCTAGGCTGATTCGAAGCCGGGTCCTTAGAGTTAGTAGCATCGCGCATCGCGCTACCAATGGAATAAATTAATTTTTTTAATTTATTAGTATAGAACCCTTGAAGATTTTTCAAAAAACTATTGTAGAATATATCATCGAAAATGAAATGTAATACTTTCTTCAGTCATATTAGAAAGTTTGTTCATGTTTATGAATGTTTAATAACAAAATTGAGATTTAAAAAAAATAATTAAAATATGATGCTAATAAGTTAGTCTTAAAGTAACATAACTCAATGCACAATTGTAATAATTCATAATAAACAAAATAGAAAACAAATATAAGTTAATTGACTATATTGTATATCAACAATAGTCTGCAACGTTCATAGTGATGAATGTGACACTGTGAAATTTATATTAAGCTTGTTTTTGAAAATGGGTGGGACGAAACGTTTGATAAATAAATAAATAAAGATAAGAAGATAGTTGACCGTGGATAATATATATGAGGAGAAGATGGTTGGGGTGCTGTCAGATAACATATTCAACAGGCAGAGTTTGGAAACTATGAAACTAATAGCTAATCGATAGCTATACGCTATTTATTTATCAATGGTTCATTCATGAATAAGTGTAGTATCCATGGCAATTTTAGCTAAAGCTACTTTTTGCCTCAAAATCTCTGTTAACAGGTTCCAAATAGTTAAGTTATAAAAAGTAACAATGTTTAATTCCCCCCCCCCCCATAGTATATGTTCTTTAGTAATTTTTAAATCTCCTGTCACCCTTTGATTCCTTTTAAATAATTTTAAAATTCTTATTTTTACCCTTCCAAGTAACTTGTAATGTATTCTTCACTCTGACTGCACCCTTTTTTTAAATGAAAAAATAAAGAATGTTGGAATTAAATGCACCTATTTCATAATAACTGATAAATAAAACCAGCCTCAAACAAGAAATCAAAATAATTATTTGCAGTTTCATAATTAATTTACAATAGATTTAACTTTAAAGCATAAAACTAAGAATTAATTTTTGAGGTCCGTTGTTTCTGTATTTTGACAATGAAACCATTTATGTTAAGATTGAATCTTCTGATAATTTTCAGAGGAATCTTCTGAAAGCGTAAGTTTCGGTTCTTTAAATGGTAAACAACAATTATATTCTGGATACAATCTGAATCCCGGATCCGTGGTTCCTGTGCCGCCTGTAACGAACTAGGAGACGCGCTAGGAAACGGAAGGAGCCTTGAGGAAAACCCCCTTTCCACACAATGAGCTAGAGGTGTGAATTTTCTTTTCCTCTCTCGGATTTTTCTTTTTTTTCCCTTCAGATTCACTTTTGCCCGACCTCGGTATTGTGTTCCGCATGGCTCATCATTGTCGGTTATAATAACCGTAACATTTATGAAGTGTTTCCACATCAAACCAGAAAAGTGAACGAAATTCCTTGTTAATTTCGGTAAATATTTCTTCCTTATGCATGAGAAAATGTATTTTTTTAAAATTTTACTGGAATCAACTACATTATAACTAAAAAAATATGAAAAATAAAACATTACTTTATTTTCTTGGAGTGGACGTTTTTTGACATTGATTATCTGTAAATATACAGTGCTTATTTACAGCTAACTTAATGTTAGGTACTTCAATGATGGTCTGTTATATAAATGTTACGATGACCAGATGTATTCTTTTTAAAAAAAAATAAATATATAATAAATACAAATAATCGCATACAAATAAAAAATGAAGAGATAAAAACACTTGAAAAATATTGTGCTGCCAAACGCATTGGACTGCCTTATACACAGCATATTATAACTAGTGAAGAACAATTTGTTATATAACCTTATTAATAAAATACTCATAGCATATATTTTTTTATTAAATGTTGCATTATAAAAATGTCTACATTGTATACAAGAATTATACATAATTTATCTATAATTAAATAAAAAAAAAGGAAATTGTAAATTTTTATGTTAATTAGCTTCTTTATAATTATTTCTTATAGAATATAATGAAAAGAAACATTCATTATGATATTAGAAATTTTATTGTTAAAAATATCTATTGGCAAAAAAAAAGTTTATTTTTAAGGGCAAAGTACACTTTTTAACTATTTGCCTCATGTACTTTTGTACTTTCGAAAGGACAAAAAAATTACAATTTTTTAAATAAAAAAGGTATTAAATCCATTGAAAAAGAATTAATTAATCTAAATATTATCTCGTTTTTATAACGCAAAGGATGTTATAAATATTGTCCTAATATTTTCCTATAAAAATGAATATTTCTCTTCTTTAATTTTGAATGTTTACTGGTTTGTAATAGCTTACTTTATTTTTTTAAGCTATAATTTATCTAATTGAAGCCCTAACTAGTTGCAAAAAATGTATAAAATGTTCTGATTTATTTTAAATTAGTTTGGTTATTCAAATATAAATTGTGTGTTTCATAATGTAAATTGTAAGTTTAATCTTGTTATTTATTTGAATGAAAAGTATCACAAATTTTACAAGCTTAAAAAAAAGTACGATCTTTATTTTAGTGTCTTTCTCTAAATGTCTTCTTTTCAATTAGAAAATATGGTCACCATAATTATGGTGTGATAGCATTATACCATTGTGTAGTGTGATGTCATTAAAAAGACAAAATAAATATATACTTTAGTGAATAATTTGTATATTTAAGTTATCTATTAACTGAATATCGATTAATAAAAATTTATAATGCAAACAATAAAAATTATGATTTTTTATGTTAATTATAGGTATAATTAGTAATAAGTTTCAACTAATGATTATTTATTAAGTATTCAACTAATTTTCTTTAAATATATATTTTTTATAAAATATAATAAATGAAATCTTGAAGAAAATGTATTTTTGTAAAAGTTGATAATTTCTGTGTTTTTTAGTAAGTCTCTTTGTTAGTAGTAGTTTTAAGCGATACTTTAGCTGATTCTAGTACAAACTATTCATAAAAAATGTATATACTATTATAATTTTGTTTATTTTCGTGATCATCTTTTGCTGCATAATCTACTACAGAATTATGCTATAATTTTTTTTTAGGTTGTCAAGGGTGCCGCGTTAAAAAAAGTTTAGAAACCACTGATTTACAAAAAAAAAAAAAAACACTCTATCGCGTGATATTTTGTACAGATTTTTGAAATATTTTCAATTGATAACCTATAATTTTACTTTATTTTTGCCATCCCTAAGACGAATCTGTCAAGGAAACCCAAAAATCAATGTTATGGAACTAAGCAGTAGTATTTTTATTATAATCAGATTACATAAAGTACACTTATAAGTTTTGAAGAATTATAAATTAAAATGTCTCTTCCGAATAATAAGATATCGAGGAGTTTGTTTACATTTTGCTTAGGTAAAAAATTGTTTTTGGAAACCGCTTTCGTTTTCCTTCTTTCTGAGTAATTAAAAGTTACTGGAATATAGTAAGATGATGCTAATTGTGGGATAGGATAATGCATACGGATCTCAGCGATAGGAAGCATGTGTAACTCAGGTACTTTCACCTGCGAAGAAAGGTGTAAGGCGTATACATAATTCCTTTTTATAGGGCATAAATTTAATAACCATGACGCGTAGGCAAACTCAATTTTCTTTATAGCTTCTCCTTTCATAATATAATTAATTTTACTACTAATAATAAAAGTTATCCCAATTGTCTCAACCTTCTATATTAAAAGATAATTACGTGTCCAACGTTTCGCCCAAACAGGCCGAATCAGGATAGAAATTATTAGTAAATGCTATTGTGAAAAATAGGTCAATTTTAACTGTGTTAAATTGACTTGGGCATAACAAACTGCGAATTTTAATAAATCAATGTGTAGCTGTGATACTAAAATTAAGATTGTCCCTGATGATGATCGATTTGGCCGAAACGTTGAACATATAATTATGTTTTAATATAGAAGGTGGGACAATTGGGATATTTTTTGTTGTTAATAATAAAACTACCGATCTCTAACAAGATAATAAAAAATATATATAATTTTCGTCAGAAGTCATTTGCGAAACGTAAAGCAAAATTTGATTTATAATGAGGTGTAAATAGTTGACCGTAGATTAATATGAGGAGAAGATGGTCAGGAGGTGTGGTCAGTAAACACACAAAAACTTATTTATTTGTGCCGACGTTTCGATCTAAATTTCAGGTCTTCATCAGGGTTAAAAATGGCAAAAAGAGATAAAAACCAACACTCAGAGAAATATAAAAATCTCAGAGTGATGGTTGTTACCTCTTTTTTGTTCGTTTTTTAGCCCTGATGAAGACCTGAAATTCAGGTTGAAACATCTGCACAAATATACAAGTTTTTGTTTTTCTGTGTTATTTGCTGACCATACATCCGACCATATCCTTAAATTTCAATAATAGTTTAAATATTCTTAATTCTAGAATTGATGTTATGTTTAATTAAAAAAAAAAAAAGATAAACCAGGCTGGTGTAGTGGCGCAAGAATACACGACCACTGAACAGTCGTGCCTTTTGAGAGAGAAAATACTAAGTGAATCACAGAATATGTAGGAAAACTTGCACTAAAGAATTAGTGGAACCAAAGGAAATCTTTCCATCTAAAAAAAAATGAATTTTTTTTTTATTTATTTAATGTACTTTACAACTGTACAAAATAATACAATAAGTAAATATGTTGTATATTTCATATACACTTGAAAATCTTGGGAAGGAACCACCCATCGGTGGTACTTCAAACATTAATTTAAATTAGAAGGTCCCGTGGCTATCTTTTTTTCAGACGCCTCGGAGGATAATCAGGGATTGTTAAGGATGAAAGATTAAGAATTAATGGGTTAGGATGGTTAAGGAGTTTGGAATGAAAGGACGCATATCTGTTTCGGGCCAATTCTGCAACGAATGGGATGTTGAGGTCTTTGTGTATGAGTTTATTTGTAACGTAATAAGGAGCATCAAGGATTTTACGTAGAATTTTGGATTGTAACGATTGGATGCGGGAGGAATTTGATGGTTTGGTGGAGCCCCAGGGCTCAATTCCATATGTCCAAATTGGTCTGATTATTGTCATGTAGATCAGTCTTTTGTAATGAATGGGAAGTTTAGAGCGTTTGTTAAGTAAGTGTTGTAGCAATCGGAATCTACGAGCAGTTTCTTGTCGTTTGAGTCTTGTGTGTGGATTCCAAGTAAGTCTCTTGTCAAGATGGAGTCCTAAGTATCGAATCTGTTCAACAGGGGTTAGTGGAGTATTTAGAAAGGATACTGTAGGACAGGAGGGTAGAGGTTTACGACGGAGAGTAAAGGTGATCTGTATGAAAATTTAAAATTTTAGAATAATTTTACATTGTATATTACATATTTTTATCCTAAACAAAACGTTATTTGTTTCATAATGAAATAAATAGTTATTTTATACTAAATAATTCAAAAACACTATCCAAAATTATAGTCTCAAAACATTTATTTCATTCACACGTCCAACGTTTCGGCCAATTCGGCCA
>NW_027112128.1:913335-923111 GCF_000696795.3 Halyomorpha halys | reverse complement strand
ACGTTGGACGTGTGAATGAAATAAATGTTTTGAGACTATAATTTTGGATAGTGTTTTTGAATTATTTAGTAAACAATTACCAGTCTCAAGAAAAAAATTTAAAGATTATAAATAGTTATTTTATATTTTTAAACTCATTCCTCCTGAATGGAACACGAAAGAACCCTGCGTGACTCGGAGGAACCAGTTGGATTTCCATTGGGCTACAAGTTACAAAGCTAAATCAAATATTAAAATATTATATTGTTTAATATAGCGAAACTATTCCAAAATTTTCCATATTAGCCTTTTAATTGGCAGGCTTAATTAATTAATTACAATTTTAACAGTTTTCAGAAAAGTACTTTTTATATTATTTCTCGTAACATGATTTTGATTTTTTTTTTTTTTTTTTTTGCAAAAGTATGAAAGAAATATAAAAATACAAGAGTTTATTAAAATTTACATCCTGCTCATAAAAATTTATTCAATGCTAAATTGTTATAGCATCAATATTGAATTGAATATACTAAAAATGATTTTATAGAGTTAATAATTTTCCCAACTGAAAGGCTCATGTATAAGAAAAGTGAGTTTGTTAAACCTCGCATTTATTTAATTTTTAAAATTAATGTTAAGAAAGAAACAAGAATTAAAATGATGTTTTTGAGGCATTTCAGCTAGTTTTAAACGATTGGTATGTTAAATCCTAACTACAATACAAAATGTTACATTTCTAAAATTCTTAAGATTCTGATAGAATGGTAATAAAATTTCTTAAGCTTGCTCGTACAACCAATTAATTATTATCGTAGCTGCTCACAAGACAAATTCTATTTTCTTAAAAAAATCACTTAATTTTTTTTCCTGTAATATTTATGAACTTGGACTTAAAACGGTTTTAGAAAAATAAGCTTCAAGTCATTGATTAAAAATGGACTTTGATGTACTCACAACTGGTTGTCTGTAGTCCAGCTATGAAGTTTTACCTAAATTATAATTTTAATTATCATAATAGATACTTACAGTCTAAAAATATAGAATAATAAACTGTTATTATGATGAGATATCCTGTTATTTTAATTAGCGAAAACACAAGCCGCTCCTTCACCGACCACGTACGTTTAATAACAATCTTAACAATTACGAGATGAATGGGGGTGCCTTACAATACATTCTGTCCAACGACTGGGATTGGTAGTTCCTGGAGAAAGTATATTGTCCAGCAAGTATTGTCTACTAGGGACTATTATCTGCAGGCTGTGGCATCAGAGATAAAGGATGTCCTCCTTAATAAATTTTGTTTATCTTTCGCATCAGTGAGAAATTACTCCAGAGAAACGGATTTGGGTGAAAGCTCTTTAGTACATACATGAGTGAAAACTTTTACTGAGTGGCGAGTTGGGTACTTTACTGGAACACTGGGGACAGCTTGCTCGGCCTTCGACATCGTTTCTTACTTTGGCGCTACTGAACTCTCAAAATTGTTCGCACTCATCAGAGCTAGGTAACAAAACTATACACCAGTTCCCGTTTGGCCTCATAATATTTGATTTTTTTTCTTTAACAGCTTCAGCCATTTTAAAAAACTTCACTTTCGAGTGAATTGAAGTATTTTGTTATGAGGTTTAAATCATCTGCTAATTTATGTTCTCAAACAGACTTACTAAATATTGAGTCGGTATGGTATAATTATACCCGAGTCACATATGACCCATTGAAAGCCTAAGTGGGATAACAGATATGCGAGCATACTAATCTGTCTGTCACCTAAACGTGTAATCGTATGTTATAGACAAAATGGTGAGTACGATATATGATTTTAAGTGATAATATGTCGTGCTATCTGTGAAAATTAGTAGATTCATCGTAAATTTGACGGTTCTTACTTGTAAAGTGTGTTTACATGTTATCCCATAGTTAATGATCACATTGCTTATTATTTCAAGAAAACGTACTTGAATTAATATCAAAACTCCGAGTTTCTGAATTTAAAGGTTTGGTTTGATATATATTAAATGTTTTTGTAATTTGAAATCTTCAGGGGAAAAAAAAACATTTTTGTTTATTCAAATGGTTTTGTAACTAATCATAAGTCTATTTAAAATCACTAATAATATATATATTGGTAGTTTTTTGTTTCATCTGAACTTTACACCCGATGAAACTTATTTAAATAATTTAAAAATTTCGTTACATTTTCCTTTTCGCTAAACGTGACCGAATTTCACAAACATTGACTTCGCTAATCCTTATCCACATGACTGGCACATGTAAATATGCAAAATGAAAGTAATCTGACATGCAACGTTGTCATGATATTCTGCAATTACCTTAACATGTATATGAAATATATTTTAATAATTAAACAGAGAAGTATTTTAATATAATTAATAATATAGAAAAAATTATAGCTTAATTATAAATTAAAGTTATAGCTAGTGGTGAGTTATAATGGAATGAAATTTTAGTTCTGAAAGAAGTAGGAAGAGATCCGTCAGTCCTGTATTTCTAGATATTTAAGTTAATAATCAGTGTTTAATCTTGGTATAGTTACTAGTAATCGATAAAATATAATTTAGTGAATAATCGATATATATGATTTTTCAAGCGTAGTTTTTTTGTCCGCATACTATATCTCTGATAGTGCTTTATCAAAACCAATTATTGGTTAATTATGAAAATTAAATTTACCGCCAAAGATGAAAAATCCAAGAACAATTTAAATTTTTTTTCACACTCTGGTTTGATCTAATTCGACTTTTATAAATTAATATCAATACTTGTAACCCTCTAGCGCCTATCTTCACCTCCAGGATACACTTTGAAAGTGTATACATGGGACCTTGAATTCCCGAAGTATATTCCAAGCGAGTAAATCGAATATTAATAAAGTGCAACTAAATCAAATAAAGGTGAACATATTTTTATGTGTTATAAGATACATTCTGCCAAATCGTAAAAGATCAATTTTGAAACTGTTTGTAAAGGAAATTTGTAAAGCAAGTAATTTTTACAAAGCAAAAACAAGGAAGATGCTACTTAGGAAGAAAAATCAGCCAAGTAAGTGATTCAATACAGCTTCACTATTAATATCTTGTCTTCTTTTTTTTCTTTTCTATTCTAAAAAAATTTCTATATTCTTCAGATTTTTGTTGAGAACAAAATTTCCGATATTTCATGGCTAGTGATTTTTCGTTTGAATATAAAAATTACGGGACGAGCCGTTCATGAAATATGATCTAAATATGGTTTTTGAAATATCCGTAAATTAAGTTTTTTGTATGGATTAACGAAAGTAATAGATGAAATTAAAAAAAAATTATATAGGATCATCTACGCACACAGTCACTGAAAGCTAATAAAATCGGATTAAAAGAAGCCAGTTGTTATGCTTGAACAAAAATTTGACTACAGAGTCGAAACCATTTTTGTTCTTGGATGTCTACAAGGCAAATATGAGTAAAATGTTTTGTTACTAAGGACAACAATTTTTCGAAAAACTCGAATCGAGTTTTCAAAATAAATAGACGTTCTGAGGTTCCCTGAGTCCAAACAATATGTCTCGCAAAATGGTCTGAGTGTGTGTATAGCCTCGAAGACTAGGCAAGTACGAAACAGAAATTATATATTTAAGGTGGGTGTGTGCTTGGGATGTTACACCAACTGTCCGGACTGTACAGCATAGATTTTTCAATTTATTTTTCATAAACGGTTTAAACGATTTTGATTGGCTTAAAATTAATTGTTCTTCAATATACATAAGCTTGGTGATATCCTCATCGAAATGAGGAGCTTTCATGCCGAATTCTCAAAATATCTCCCTCTAATGTGTTTTTTTTTGTAGAAAATAATCAACCATCTATTATTTTTATTAGTAATATAAAATGTCCGAATATATACTGTTAAATAATTTGGTTATTAACTAAAGTAGGGAAATAGAGGAAAAATAGGCAAGTAGTGACAGTTGTTTAAAGACTGAAAAATCCAAAAGCGTCCCTGTTCTCTAGCGATTTCAATCATATGTTCATGGCTTGTTATATCTAGTTATACTGTCATATTCTTGGCTAGAATAAAGTTGATACTCGTTATCCGTACCTCGATAAACTCTAAAGTGCGAATTTTTTGGTAATAGAAAAATAAAAATGTTTTTCGAAATTTTCGCCTTTCAGGGTTTTTTAGTGAAATTTGTGGAATGCGTTCACCACACCAGATGTTTTTCATTTCCTGCCTAAATACAACGTTACGCTAATTTCTGTAATTAACTTTTTAATAATAATAATGTCTTTGTTTTGGAAGAAGATAGTGAAGTAAATTGAAGGAAAATATTCCGGGTGGTTGTTAATAAAGGTACCAAATTGTTGACCACTACCCGGACTATCTTTCTGCAATGTTGCCTTTGCTTATTTCTTCATTATCCTAATATTCGATGGTACCACGCAAACTATTTTTCAACGCAAACAGTGGTCCATTCATTTGAGGAGCGTCGTAATCGTTTTGTGCAGTCTCGTGACGATGGCAAGGAAACTCCACACCTCAAGAGTGAGGATTTCCATCAACTAACTAACCAATTAGCTGACTGGAAGAGTGATTAGTGAAAGTGTGCTCTTCTTAATTGCTCCCTATCTGATGGTAAACCGATTTATGCTCTGTTTCCTGGACCAAAGAAAGCATTCACCTACCCCATATCCATCCATTTCCCTAATTCATAATCGTATTCTTACAGCGAAGCTAAGTCTATCCCAAAATTACCAATGCTCAGCTAAAAATATTTTTGATTTACATTGATGTGGTACTCAGGAATTGATAGGATGGTGCAGTGAAGTCCCAATACTACACTAAAACATTTTCTCAAAATCCGTTCAATAAATCATTTAAATTTTTCTTAATAATATTGAGTCTTGGTATATTTGTATTTTGTTAAGTGTCCTGTATATATTAATAAGCCATTTGTGGCCAAAGAAATTGAGACGTTATCAGGAGCCTTAAGTGGAGTCTGTTTAAATCCGGTCGGGCTGGAGTCCACTTTTATATCGTGGTGGCCCCACGGAATGAAAACTTGATCCCTTACTCTGGTTAAAATAGTTTGGTTGTAAATAAACCCCGTAAAAAAAAATGTCCTATATATAAAAGACAATAGTATTTTTTTTTATACCAAGGAGTGTGTCAGTGACTCCATCGATTATGATTAATTTTTTTAAAGTAATAAAAGTAATCGATTGAAAAAATCGATATGTATATTCAACCATTCCATAGAATAGGGAAACAGAACACACTGATGCTGTTTTATTCTATAATGATATCAACAAAACGCGTGTTTCTAGAGCTAGAAAAATAATTAATTTTCAATTGAAATATTTTTAAACTTAAACTATTGCAGAGTAGACAATCCTTATAGATTTTTCACTCTGAAAATGGTGGCAGATTTTGATTCAGAACGACAAACAAAACACACTGTTGAAAATATCATAGAAAAGAAAAATTATTATTTTTTTTTTTGTTATTTAAGAAAGTTCGAGTACAATGTTTTATTACGAAATAAAAAACAAAACAACCTAAGTGTGGGTCTTTAAAAGGATACAATCATAGTTATCTCTCGTTCGTTTCCTATATATATATAATTTACGCAGCAGTTGAAACAATTAGACATTATTAAAAAAAGTATATATAATTATTTTTTTTTTTTAGAACGTTGATTGTTACACAGAGAAATCAAGCTTCCTTGTGTACTATTCAACTCTACCATTATAAATAAAAAAGCTCTTTATTGAATTGTAAATGGGTGCTCAACAAAGGTAAATAGCTAATTTACACAGTATAGCGATCAGACCATTATATATTATTAAAAAATAAATAAATATATATATATATTCACTCGGTCGCCATTTTGTATTTCAGGGGCTGGTCGACGTGATTATTTTCTCGATAATGAGTCATATTGAAAAGAGTATAGTATCTCAGGAACCTCTAAACGTACAGACGTAAGTCTAAGATTGCTTGTCAAAATGAAACTTGTCTAATTTGGCTTGCCAAAATTAATGGCATTTTATATGTTCAAGGCTAAGAATTTAATAAGTTAATTTTTTTGTTACTGGTTCCCGTAATATAACAAGCCACACATAATTTAATTAATACTTTTTCATTAGTCGTAATTCCTCTTGGAAAGAAATTAGTTGTTTTTTAATGGTTACTGATAGTCAACTTTCAGTAGTATGACTGTCTTATCTTCAGTAACTGTGACATTGCTACGCTCGACTGCTTCGATGTCACTTCCGACTGGCGTAACTTATTATTTAATCTTCAAATATTATTAAGATCGTGTTTCGATGTTTAATAAGTCTTTACCCAATATCGAACAACACTAGAGATGGAAATTGCTAATACAAGAACCCAAGACGAGAAAAAAGGCAGTTATTTCACTCTAAGTTTTGATTACTTTAATGAAAACTATGCATAATAACTAGTCGAAATTGAAGAGTCTGTCAAGTATAGGTAGGGGAATACGAAATGGTGTTTTTTCAAAACGTTAAGAAAAAATATTTTCTCTTTCGGAGCTCTGTATTTTTAAAATTATCAACAACACTAAAATTCTAATAGAAAATAATTTTAAGAAGAGTGAATTTGCCAAAATATGAGCTATGATAGAGCTATTTACGTTAGTATTTGGTGAATTTATTTTGAGAAATCTATATCTAAAAAAAATTCGACGTACATATTTCTATTAACACTGAAACTAAAGCTAATTTAATGTACTACAAAACAGTTTATTACGTTTATCTTCGTAATAGTAGTAGTTTTCATGACATCCTACAAAATGAATTCACAAAATGTTGATTTCTAGTTGTTAGAACAAAAATTTTGACTTATGAAAAAATATATCTCTGGAACCATAAGACGTAAAGATGTCTGCTAGTATTCGAATTAAAGCTAGTTAAATGTCCTATAAAGTAGTTTATAACGTTTATCTTCGTAGGAATAGTAGTTTTTATGATATTTAACAAAATAAGTTCACAAAATGTTGATTTCTAGTTGTTCGGACAGACTTTTTGGATTAATGAAAAACAATATCTTAGGAAGTGTAAGACGTACAGATAGATGTCTGCGATCATCTAATTAAAGCTAGTTTAATGTTTTATATAGTGGTTTATTACACGTATCTTCGCGGGGGTTGTATTTTTCATGATATTTGCTAAAATAAATTTATTTAGACAAATATATCTCTGCTATATCTTGATTCCCATTTTGTTTTCTCTATAACAAATTCCCTAACTATACTTGGCAGCCTTCATCAATTTTGACTGTAATTATACATAGTTTTTATTAAAGTAATAAATATTGGGTGTAATTTCAATCCGGGTCTTTTACGCTTTACACAGTTGCGATGTATAATAATTTTTTTTATCATTTTGATATAATAAAATGTTTTGGATAGAAGAGCCTATTTACATGTTATATAAATAATATATTCAAAAGTAAAAATATTGTGTGTGAAATTACTATCCAGTTTCGACAAAATTATGAAATTATCAATAATCAACTAATAATTATGCATAAATTAATTAAATACTTCATAATTAAGAAATAACTATTCATAGTAATGTAATGATGTTTTTCTCAAAAAACATATAGGTAAAATTATTTCTTATTATTTTTCTTTCTAACTCTGGGCGTTCCACCAATTTCCACCGAAACTCAATATTTCAAATTGTAGTGAAGATCAGTTTAGTTTTGTTATTGAATACAAATTTAATTCTGATGATGTACTTTACGGTTTGCAACATAAAATGCTTTCTGATGAAGATCATCATCATTTCAAAGGACAGTTTTTGGAATTTTTCTTTCTTATAAATTGTTAATTTTTATCTCATAGCTAGATCTAATTTAAGTAAATTAAATCTGTACAGCTACAAACCATGAAGGGTTAAGTGTGCAGTATTTTGTAAAAAAAATAATAATCTAATACTAGACCAACGGTTGTGCAAGGAGATGATTTGGTTAGAATGACGTACGACGACCAGAATTTTAATTGAACCCTCAGAGCTGACTTGGCTACGGTTAAACAGAAATAATTTTCTACCGTAGCCGGATTCGAGTTCAGGTCCTTGGAGTTATTAGCACAGTGCCTTACCAATGAGGTATCTACTCCCACTAAATAAATAAAAAAAACTAAATTATTAAGTTTTCAAATTGATTTACGTCTAGTTTCAGTTTACAAAGCAAGGGAAAGTGGCAGAATTTTATGCGACTGAGGAAAAAAATTCTACCATCGAAGCTTTAAAAAAATAACTCCTAGAGCTAAACCAATATTTTTTTTTATACATTTAGCTTAAAATAATATTTCAAACAAAACTGCTGTTGTTTCTACATAGTTTCAAATCCACAAGTATGTATTTTTGCGACCGTCGGATAACCAAATGCTGGTGTAGTAAATATACGCGAGTCAGTGAGGAAATGTCCTCGTTTTGATTATTTCTTTTCTAAGACATTACTTAATTATTAAAATGACACAATTTTAATAATATTTTAATGCAGAACGAAAGAAGAACAACATAAACTTGGGTACTTACAGCAATTCTCATGTTGCCCTACTTTACCCTAAGTCTAACGACTTTCGACGGTCTTTTCAATAGTGACGACAATCGATGATATCGAACCATCCTCAACCCGACTGTATCATACATTATCCGAAACTATGCCTAGTTTGCATTCAATGTACCATAGCATGTGCAATAACTGTAATAGATATAATGGAACTTTCAAGGTGCTGGACAAGTAAATTGCCAAAGACAGAAGTACTTTAAAGACGATACAAATACCTAAGGTGCTCCTCACACTATTAAATTAAACTTTCCCTCGCGAGTAGGCCCTGAAGAAAGGAGACAATTGTATTAGCGCACGTGACCCAGGGCGGCGATTTCCCGGCACTCTGGAAAGTTGGCAACGTGATGTCCGCTGGAGGGTCTTCCACGTTACAGGTTGCGCAAGAAGATGCTGCGTTTATGTACTCCCTTCCGGCAGCGGCTCATAGCGTATCACATATCAGCCAATCTTTCGGCAATATTCTGCCCAGTCATTTCCAGATTGTGACTTGTCAACGTTATGTCACTGAAAGTAACTGTGATAAATAAAATAATAACATATCAGTGACATTGGAGCTCGAAAGATTTTGCCAATGCATTGGTCCAGGTCTCATTTCACTTTCTCAATTATGTAATGTTGATTAAGTATGGTAATCAATCTAAAATAAGAAGTCGAGAACTGACGTTATTTAAAAATGTCATTCCTTGTTTTACCAGAAATCAAAATCAAGGAAGAGCATTCTAGTTAATACGTTTTGGTCATTTCCTCAGTTTAGGGTTGGAGTAACATCTAGGCCCCGCCCTAAGGACGCCTCCATACAAAAGGTTAATTGAAAAAATAAGGAAAATATTTATAATGGTTTAATATTTTCGAACCTCCACTATCCTCAAAATTAATTTCTCTCTTTTCATAATTCGTTTTGCTGATTTTATTTTTTTCTAAAAGGCCTTTTATTTTAACTTATGGTCATTATTTTATTTTAGCTCATTTGTTTTATTATAAGTTTATGTTTTCTATTGTTGGCCTTATCAAACAAATGTTTATATCCGAGCCAGTTTGTTTTTTGTTCTTTAAACCTTTCTTTCAAAAAGACTAAGTCGATTTGAGGTGGCTTTAACAACAATTAAAGGTTCTCTCATTTAGGAAAATCACAATTTTCAATTAATTTTCCTAAAGATAGAACCTAAAATGTATTTTTCATAAACTTAGTTTCCATG
>NW_027112128.1:906179-913250 GCF_000696795.3 Halyomorpha halys | reverse complement strand
TAATTTACAAATTTTAAATTAAAATTAAATTTCATATTTCGAACTATAACTGATGCAATACCATTATATGATTTCGATTGCATGATTTCTAATTATAAATATATGTTATTTTGTGTTAGAAATAGTTCAATAGTATTTTGATATTAATATAACTAATATGAAAAACAACAGTCATGCTTATTGTGTTAGTTCAATGAGAAAACTTACATGGAATCGACTGAAGAGTATATTAAAAATGAGGGAGAAAAAAAAGTTTTAGACTCTCCACAAATCGATGTGCATAATTAAGTTATTAAAAATATCAACATTTAAATAAAAAAAGGAAAAATAAAAAATGTCAATCAACAAAGTTAACTCTAATTGTGCTATTTGAAGTAGATTGATATTCACACGCATTAGTTTTCATTGTTGATAAGTTTAAATTTATTGAATAAAACAAGAATCTTATGGTTTAAAAGAAAAATATTCCAAAATTTAGAAAATAAAAAGTTATTTCAAATTTATTTCTGACATATGATAAAAAACAACAAAAATTAGAAAAGTCAACAAAAATTTTATTTGTTTTGCCAAAAGGAAAAGCAGCATAAGTCGAATTAGGGATATTATTGACAATGTTAGAACCGTGATGAATCGATGGCACGCTCAATGGAGTCAATGGCGCAGTGAATGAAGGAGGCGCCAATGTCCGAATCGTAGGTAAACATCCGTACTAGCTCTAGCAAATAGGAAATTTTTTTTTAATAACTTAATTATAAAACAGGTAATATTTTAACAGTACAGATTAAGAATATTAAGAGTCGATTATGGTTTTGTGAAGTAATAGAATATGGAGAATTTAACTAATTGAACTTGGCTGTCAAGAATATCTACTACCTCAATTTAAGGTTAGTTTTTTGGTACTTTACTTCTTAAGGTATGAGTTGACTGGATCTTTAAAACCATTGTAAACATTAAGTACTCACATAGACAATGATAATAAACTATACATAATGCTTGTTTAATAATGATTTTACGTTGTTGTCCACTGGCACGTAGGATCACTGATTTCAATTAAACATTTTTTTGTAATAGTGGGCCGATAAATATTAGACACATTGTTTAAATTAAATAAATTTTATCCAATTTTAATTTCAAAACAAACTATATTTCTTTAAGTCCAACGTTTCGGCCATCCTCAAGGATATTCAAAAATACAATGTTAGAACCACACTAATTTAAAAAAAAACTTTATATAGGCTATTCTGTTCAGGTCAATAATACCAATTAAAAATTGACCTGTTTGGATTAAACCTATTCATTTAAAGATTTATAACAGAGAATATAATACTCGACTCCCTGGGAATCATCCACCACCACATGCATGGAAATTAATGAGTAGGGGAGTTATCCAGAGTAAGGATGGTATGCATACATTGCATATCTTGTTTGTTATTTTATTTATTACTTTATTATTATTGTATATATTTTTAATATTTGTAATATATTTATTGTATATTAATTTTAACATAGTTTGTTGATTTTTTAAAATTTATATTGTTACTTTAGTATCTTTCTTATATCTTCTCATATGTCTATCACTATTCTATCCATTATTCTGTTAAAGGCACATTGGGTTAAAACCAAAATATGAAAGGGAAAAAGAAGGGAAGAAAAAGAAAAAAAGAGAAAAAGGGGAAAAGTAGGAAAAGGAGGAAAAAACAAAATCATGAAAAAGAGAAAGGTAACAAAAAAGGCAGAAGAAAAAGGAAAAAAATAAAAGAACCAAAGAGATGAAACAAAAAAAAGAAAAAAAGTAATGGTATATTGTTGTACACTAGTAATATTTGTAATAATTATTGTATACTTGTATAGGCCTTTTTATTATTAAAAATATCGACTGATTAGACTAAAATAAGTATGATGTGTTACTAGCAACCCAATAAAGTTGGGCAGCACAACTTTATAAAATATATTTATATTTTAATAAAGTTTTCCACATGTAAAGAATTGACAAAATAGAGTAATTTTGGACTGATATTATTGACCTGAGCAAAATAGCCTGTAAAAAGTTTTTTAAAACTGATGTGGTTCTAAAATTTGATTTTAGATTGTCCTGGAGGATGGCCAAATCGCCGGAATTATAAAGAAATGTAGATTTTTTTGAGACTAAAATTGGATAAAATTTATTTTATTTAAAATATTACACCCATGTTTCTGCCAATGCGTCCTAGGACAGGACCAACAAAGAAAATATTCTGCATAATTTTTTATTCATGTTTTTACGAGAAACAAAAAAAATATTTTAATTAATATTAATTAAATAAATAGATATTTATGCTTCAATTTTTTTTAATTCTTGATTTATATTTTTGTACACAATGCAGACATTTTTATAATGCAACAATATAAAATAAATATATGCTGTGAATATTTTTATTTATAGGATTATGAAAAAAAATTGCTTTACTAGTTATAAGTATGATGTGTATATAGCAACCCAATGAAGTTGGCCAACATAGCTTTTTTTTTTTTTAATAAGATGTTTTTCTCTCGTTTCTCACTTTTATGCTCACCATCAAAATTTATTTTTCCAGTTGCTAAAAAATTATACAAAATAGACCAATTTAACCTCCTGCTAACCCATAACAGGAGCCTAACTTCGATTTCAGTGTGTCCAACCACGTAACAATTTGACTCCAAATCATATTTATTCTCCATGTGGAATATTTCCCATTTCCCATGGCTCACGGTGATCGGCTTTCGATTCCGATTTCTCAACGAAAAGACCTTGAAACCACAACCAACCTTATCCGCCATCACAATTTAAGGTCCTCCAGATTGTCACTAATTCAATAAGGTTGCGGTGGTTCGTGAAGCGCAACCAATTTCTAATAGATGTAACTGGCGATACTTTCAGAACTGCTTTCTTCGGACTTCAAGTATCTATTTGATGTAGTGTAAAAAAACTCCTTGAGCCAGATGCGCGTCATTACAAATGTTTTAGGCCGATGTTTGAGTCAGTTGTATTTTTGATTAACACCATGTTTCCATTTACGTTTCGCTCTATACCTCAGACATTGTTAGTTTGGCAAAAATGTTATTACTTTTTCTGGCAAAATAAATTATAAAAAACTTTTTTGCTTATCGTCATGCTATAACTTCGATTATTATCACTTAGTTACGAGTCATGTAGCCAAGCAATGTGACCACCATAATTTTTATCGCTGTCGGGTTTTCCTTACCGTATTTTGCGGATAGGAATGTACCTATTCCTATAACATTTTAAATTGCTTTGCTATCCGGTGAAGAGCTTATAAAGTTTAATTCAGTTTTAATGTTATTTTAAAATAACTTCTTTGTAAAATTGTCGTAGTTAAAATTATTGGTGGTTACCAGGATCTTATTGTAAATATTAGGCGTCGTTTCATTTAGTAAAATTTTTTTCAAATCTTTAAAACCCCTACAATTTAAACAAGTAACTGATCTTTTAATTTTTTATATTGCCAACAAATTGTGTTATTGAACTGTAGGAAACTTTGTTTTGATCTTAATGTTTAAATTTATATTTTATAGTATTACAACAATTTTTTAAAATAAAAAATGTATGCTTATAAATTATCTTGAATAAATAATATACAAGGTTTATTTTTATGTCTAAAACACGAAAATCTTATAAATAAAATTTTAAAAAATTACAAACCCGTAAAATTATAGGAATAAAAATCAACTTTACTTATTTCTTACCTAAAATTCGAAAATAAGGTGTTGTAAAAAAAAAGATATATATAAATATTATTAATATGATAGCATTAATTTTTAAGACTAACAGGCAATGCAAGGATTGACTTCTAAGTATTATTTTTTTTTAAATAGTTCAGGTCCTGCACTGAGGACCTATACACCTGAAAAGTGTCAAGATACTTTTCTAGGTCGAACTAAATATCGACTGACCCAGGTGGGATTCCAGCCCACAACATTCTGAACTGAGCTATTTGAAACTTTTGCCGCAGCCTAGTGAGCTATGAGGTCCTCTATTATTATTGTAACTCATTTCCCTAATTGTGTGCTCTAATCACTTGTTGGAAAACTATGGTAGTGAAAACATTTCAGGGTTAGATTGGAAATTGAGAAATTTTTTAAGTTATATGGAACACATTTTTTGACGTTTACGATTTAGTTAGAGATTGGTATTTTTCTTAACTTTTCAAATTTTCGTTCCACTAATCGTGTTTAAACATTATTTAACGTTTACATACGACATTTATAGTAATATTGCTACTTATACTACAAAACGTTAGGCTGCCAGCGGACGGAAAGTGGTGGTATATGCCTTAGTTTCTCTAAATATCGTAATAATATATATTTATAAAATTAAATCGAAATAACGTTTTACCCATCTATCCGTCTAGATCAATAAGCGAAAGGTCTTACTAAAACATGATCTGAGAATTGGTTCCAAACTTTCATCAAAACAATTCTACAAACGGGGTCATATTTTGCTCTCAACCACTAATATAAAAACAAAAAAAAAGACAAGACACAGAGCGAAATGATGTGAAGCGACCATAATTAGCCAGCCATAGTTCACGGAACAGAGCGGGCCTCCTAAAAGCGGCTCTAATGAGACTGGCGATGGAGAGAGAGTGCCCCAACTGACCGCAACTTCCTATTTTTTTTTCTACTTGTTATTTATTTTTTTAATGCGTCGGAAGCGAATCGTAATTATTTCTCATGACGATATCATTTCCTAGATAGTCAATTATTCGAAGCCGATATCGTTTCCTAGATTATCTTACCCAGCAAACAAATGATCTTCAATTCGTCTACTAAGACGAAGTAATAATTTTTTTTGTAAGGTATATTGGAATATAGACAGTTTCTTAGAAATGAAAACAAACAAAGGCATAGGAAAAAATTGAATGGAATTACTATGTTACTCTTTATATAAATATTCTTGAGAGTGCGTCATTCGCACATTTTACATTACTGTTCTTACTAATTTTAACAAAAGATTCTTAAAAAATGCTTAAATGTAAATACTCTCTTATTTTATAATTATCCAAAACCAAAACTTAGACTTCTGCGGTTGATTGATTTGGTTTCACAGAAAGACTTAAAAATAATGTCCTGAAAACACTTACCGCATTTGGGAGTCGATGAAAATGAAATTATATCAGAAACCTCTCTAAAATACAACCATTTTTAAATTTTACATTGCAGTTTTTCGCTTATGGCTAGAAAAATAAGGATTTTCCAAAGATAATGGTTCTATAAAAAATGAAAGTAGCTAAATTTAAAAAAAAAATCCGTATATTACATTTATTCTGAAAACTGTAGCCAACAAAAAACGAAAAGTGAATATGAAAGTGTTTTCTATCGCTGAGTTAAGGAGAAATAAAAAAATTAAATGTCCATCAACCCCTCATAATGTAAGGACAATGTCTAAGGAACTTTCCTGACCAATGTTAGGAAATATCTCTTTTTATATTTTTATTTTTGAAAACTCAATTCTGCCATAAAAAATGGCTGCTGTTTCAAAATGTTAAAAAATAAACTTGATTTTTTATTTGGAGTTCCATAGCTTTTGATCTTCCTACAACAATAGAAAACCTAATAGAACATCATTTAATCATTAGTTTCCAAGATATAGTTTTTTAAAAAGCAACATTTGATAAAAAATGCACTGAAAAATCAACAGTTAATGAATTCATTTTGGGAAAGCTATATCTTAGAAATCATTAAATCATCGGGATCTTGTCTACCTGCCCTCAAATTAAACCTAGTTTAACGTAGTATCAAGTAGTTTATGACGTTTATCTTCCCAAGAGTAGAAATTTTCATTTGCTAAAATAAATTGATTTCTGCTTGTTCGGACAAAAAATTCAAATCCGAATATCATTAAAACTACTACCCCTACGAAGACAAGTGTGATAAATTACTTTATAGTAAGTTAAACTAAATTTATTTTGAATTCTGGCAGATATATGTACGTTGAATACTTCCTGAGATATAGCGTTTCATAAATCAAAAAAATTTGTCTAAAAAACTAGAGATCAACATTTTGTGAATTTATTTTGCCATGCATCATAAAAACTACTACTTCATAAACTACTTTAAAGCACATGAAACAAGCTTTAATTTGAGTTCTAATAGATATCTATACGTGGAATGGTTCCTGAGGTATAGATTTTCCAAAATTAATTCGTTATAAACTTATTTATCAGTCCATTTTTTATGAAATGTTGCTTTTTAAAAAACTATGTCTCGGAAACTAATGAACGTAAATAGTTTTACTCGGGCTCATATTTTAGAAAACTTACTCTACTTTCAATGATGTTCTACAAGGTTTTCTTTTGTTGTAAGAAGTTTTAAAGATATAGAGCTCCGAATGAAAAATTATTTTTTTTTAAAAGTTTGAAAACAGCCACTATTTTTTATTCTCTCTTACTATTCTTGGTAGAATCATCAATTTCGTCTAGTAACTATACAGTTTTCATTAAAATAATAAAAAATTGAGGAGAAATTACTGATTGTTTTCTCCTCTTGGGCTTTTGGACTATCAATATTTATATAATTTTATGAATAGTAGTTGCGAATAGCAATATCTTGAGTGACTAGTAACACAAGGGCCTATATCAAATAACCTGTCTTGCACTTTTCGATCTACTCCAGATGGATAAGGATTGACTACTCTTAATAACACCTGCGTAGGATATTCAACGCACATACTGACACTAGACCTCTTTGCTGCAATGACAGGATGAACACTATAGACCTGTCAACATGCGATGCATTCGACTTTCTGAGTAAATGACATAGCTGACAGGAACCTCTTGCCACTCTTTTACTGGACCCTTGATAGAGGCGCTTGGTGGAGCAGCTCGAGAGGCTGGACATATGATAAATAAATCGCTAATTTTCAAACGTAGAACTAAGATAAAAATAAAGATCCAAACGCAGTCAACATTAAAAGCAAAAAAATATTAAAGTTGCAAACATAAAACCTTATTAGAGTTGCACACATTGTTAAAACCCAAAATTTTGATTTCTGTTTAGGTTAATTTTGTTTTGACAACTTTCCAAGTGACTTTT
>NW_027112128.1:895787-900821 GCF_000696795.3 Halyomorpha halys | reverse complement strand
ATTAAATTTTTGTATCACTTGGAAAGTTATTTTTTTTATTATTTCATTTTCTCAATTATTTTTTTTTTATGTGATATTTATTTCAGGTCCTCCGTTATTTTTTTTGTTTATTTTATCTCGAACCAGCGAACATTACCCTCTGGGGAAGAGGTCGGTTTTCACATACGAAACACCCCTCGCCCCAACACACATATTCAATTATTCAATAATAAATAAAGTAAAAAATATTTATTATTATTATTATATTCTATGGGCAACAGACCATGGAGGCCTAAGTCCTCCCGCGATGTATTTCCAAGTACTAGGATGTAATATTCCCAGTATTAGGAAATCATCGTGCGTTTCTTGACGTGATTTTTTCGCAGGGTGGGTTCGTCACTCCCATGCCTATTTTTTGTGAGTGCCACCCATTGGCTAACAGGCCTCACAAATGCCCGGGGGGAAGTTGTCAGTGAGTTTTGCATTATTTTGTGTTTGAAATTTTTTTCAAGCCCGCGTGGAACCGGGATTCGATCCGACAACCTGTAGATTGGTAGACTGGCGCGTTACCACGCTGCTACCGCTGCCCTCTTTCAAATATTTACATTTAAAAAAACAACAAAATACAGTGTAATTTCGGTACTCGAAATACTCTAGTAATACGAACTGGCGTAAAAAAAGTTGTTTTGAGAAAACTCAGTAAAAGAAAACCATTTTTTTTAATTTCTCATTTTTTTAAACTTTAAACTATCATATTTCTAAAAAAATATGTTATTGTTAAAATAAAATAAATTGTATCCAATTTAAGTCTCAAAACACTCTTTATTTCTTTTAAAATTCAACTTCCAAGTTTATATAGTTGAATTTTCTTACCCCATTTTTCCTAATATTTTCTGTAATCCCAAAAGCCCCCCTCCCCCTGCAGAAATTAGTACATTAACGAGAGTACACTTTAATATGATTCTAAAGGCTTAGGAGAATACATAGAAAACTTAGTATTATCAGTAAAGATTTAAGAATCAGTTAGTCGGGTCGTATAGAAAATTTGTTTCTGAAAATGTAGTAAAGGGGTTCACACACTGTTTGAGGCTTATTATTATACTAAACACCGGTAAGTTCAAAAATAACAATTTGAGATGATAAAAAATAAAAATAAACAGAAAAATGTGAATTGATAATAAAACTGAAATATTTTCTGGGTAAACTATGATAATGATAAAGGGGTTGATTGAGCGATTTTTATAGGTCTTATAGTAATGCCTTCTGAATTACAGGGTTTTCAGAAATCTGAAATGTTATATTGGACATATAGGGATTCCTTGGGGGATATATTAAAATATATTATAAAATATAAGGAGAAAATTGAACAAAAAGTGTACATTTTTGTTTAAATAAAATAGTTTTCTTCAGAAAAAGTATTTTCAGCACGTCTTGAATTCAAACTTAAGTTTGAAGCATTCTCATCTCAATTTTTTTTTTTAACATCTTTATTGAAATTTACAACTGTATATTACATAATACATTTAGTAAATATTGTCTTAGTTAAAATGGAGTGTTACGGGCGTGTAGGGCAACTACTCATTGGTAGCACTCTAAGGACATTTTACATTAGCTGGTCTCGTGGCCATCTTCTTTTCACGCGCCTCGGAGGATTGTCAGGAATGGAAGAGGATACAAGGTTAGAAACTAGGGGATTTGAGTGGTTAGGAAGTTTATAATGGAAGGAGTGATATCTGGTTCGGGTCATCTCAATTTAATAGCAAATCGTAATCATCCAAGATCAGGTACTAAAGTAGATTCAAAAGAGGCGTAGATTTTTTAGCACAACAGAGAATTCATTTTGGATTTGTAAACCTTTTCATAATGCAGTTTCGAAACATATCCTTCAAGCTGTTGATAGAGTATATCTGAGACAGGACTAACGCGAAAAAACAAAATTTTAAAATATTGTGATTATACATGTTCAATATAAACGCATAAAATAGATAAGTTATGAAACCAGTGAAACTACAGTTTTACAAAGATGGTCACATAAGAGGGGCAATGTTTAGTAGCAATAGGGTAGGGTCATCAACCCTTCATCGTGCTAGGTTAAGGGAGAGAATGGGAGGAAGTAGAAGAAAACAGGCTGCTAATACCCCGTGACGGATCTTCCTCATGGAGGGCGATATCAGCACAGATCTGGGTATCGTGAACAATGATGGTGAATTGGCATTGGAACACCCACCAACTCCCTCGTTCTACCAGAAGGAGTTTTCTCCTTTTAGTTTTATTTGTAGAAGGAAAAAAAAGGCTTAATAGCTTTGTTGTTATTATAGAAAGTGATTATTATTTTTTTCAATTACGTGTAAATGACAGAGATCATGGAAATTACGTTCTCGATTATCCAGATTGTGTCGAACTGACCGTGAGAACGGAATCAAGAATTCACTGTCTGAATATGAATGTACTTTAGGTTTTGTACAATGCCGCTTGTAAGACTATTAGATCTAACCTACCAACATAGTTTTAAATATTTCAGAAAATTATATGGCATAATAAATACAATTTTATTTCGATTGTTTCTTTTATGCAGAATAACACTATAATCAATCTATGAATTGCACATTAATTTAAAACATACATTTGATTCAGACCATACTTGATTTTTAAAAAATTTCCAGTTTCACAATAAACAATTTTCGATTTTTTACATTTTTACAATTTTTTTATTTTATTTTATGCGGATTAAAATTTTTATTATTACAACAACAGTTTAATTTAACATTAAAAATGTTCCTATTTAAAACATCAAACATTTTAACTGATAATAAACTGAAAGACGATATAGCCGCAGTCGATCAAAGATAAAAAAATTAAGTCCAGACTAAGGGGTGTATATTTGAGGATTTAATTTTTCTAAATGTTTAGAAAAACGATGTTCGACTTGGAAGTTAATAGGATATTCATTAATTCATTGGAATTAATTTTTGGTCTTTAACTATGTTATCGGACATAAATTTCAATTTGAAGAGAAATACTTTTAGGAAATCGAGTGTTAATTTTTGAAAAGATGAAAATTTAATTTTCTTTGCCGTGCATATTTTTTCGTATACTTTTTTAAGCAATTGGTATTGTGGTATGATTTCAATTGATTTTAGGAAAAATGAAATTACATTTTGTCACAATTCATATGGAAGTAGTAATTTTATTTTGTTTAATAGAGGTAATTTTTATTGAAATCAACCCTGAACAGTGATTTGTTCTCAGAGTTATAGAAAGATGTTTTAGAACTTATACATTTTTTTTTTCTTAAATATGTTTTGGCTTACAATGCATTGAAAATAAAAATCATCAGAAAAATATTCGATAGCATAACTACTGATATTGAGTCCAAATTAAATAATCTAAAAAAAAAAAATAACTTAACGAAACTGGATTGTTATTCCCTTCGAAATTAAATAAAATGGAAAATTTTATTTCATGGTTTTGGTTTTAAGCATTCATATAATATATTTTTATTTTAAAATAAAATATAAATGTTTGTATTCATTCGCATAATTTATATAATATATTTTTATTTTAAAACAAAATATAAAAGTTAGTATATCTTAAAAAAAAAAATGTTACGAATTAAATTCTTTTCTGTTTTGTGTTAGATAATAAAAATATATCATTTAACCATCTGGCCTTCATTATTTTACAATTTTATTATTCCCTCTATTTTGCCTTCAGGTCAAAAAGTAAAAGACAATAGTGCTTGATTTTTGACCTGAAAGCAGGATAGAAAGGTAACAATTATTGAAAAATACTATTATTATTCCTTAAGATTATAATGGAAAAATAATATTTAAGATTACCTTTAAAGTAAGATCGATCAATAAATATAGAGCTATGTTCGATAAAATATTAGCTTCATGTTACGAAAGATATTAAGTAACCTGAAGACAGTACCCGAGGATCCGCCGATAACTGGGTCACTGGGGGGGAGCGGGGGGGGGAGGTGGAAACGCGAGGCCAATTACGTGAGTGCTCTGTCGTTTCGGTTCGTTCGAGAACAATAAAAGTGTTTGGAAAAAAAAAAAATAAAACAAACTCTGTGGTTTAAGTTATAAGTCACTTGTCACCCCTTTCACTTGTAAAGCTTTCTTTTCTTCGAGATATGAGCATCATCTGTGTTTAACCATCAGCTTTATGTTTACCTTCACCAATACGAAATCTCACAATTCCGGTTTACTGTCGAAGTATATTACGGTTTTGTATGAATATGAGTGTTACATTGAATGAAAACATTTCTACCTTCCGTGGTTATAGACGAGAACAATAAAGAACAAGTTGTGAGCTCATCCAGTTACACTTTCCTAAGCTTGCGGCTTTAATTCCTCAATGGTCAGGTCCCGTTTTTTCGAAAGGGACTTTTTTATTTCACCGCTGACTACAGGAGAAAGCGTCCACACAGATTAAAAAAATGAAAATATCGTATTCTCAAATTCGTGCTATTTTTTTTTTCACACAGCTTCGATTGTCCAAGTATGGTCTGTTTCTGGATTCGTATTATTGGTTGTGCTTGCGAAAATCACATATCTAAGAAGCGGAAGAAATTAAATAAATCTGGCTATTAAAGCGTAGAATTCATGTTTTATAACAATATAGCGTTAGGGAAGATTAATTGACGAAAAAAATTCCAATTCACTTCAAACTGAACTTAAATTGTAAGAGATACATTATTTTAAAGTTTATAAATATATGTTTGAAATTTTATTTTGAAAATCACCGCTCATTCCAATCTAGAAATTTGTTAAAACCTCTTCTAGTCCCAATATAAAATTTATTTTGTGATATTTATTTATGTTTTAATAGATAAAAAGTATATATATTTTCAATAGTAAAATTATGATAATAATTTACTTAGAAATTCTGTCTGCAAAATTATTGGACTTGAGGTAATCAACAAATATTTGTATCAAAATGATTTAGGTAAAATCTAGAATTCATTATTCAATTTATTTATTTTATATATATATGTGTGTGAAAAATCAATCTGGAGCGATATATAAAATTCCAGGTCTAAATTGT
>NW_027112128.1:865536-895487 GCF_000696795.3 Halyomorpha halys | reverse complement strand
AGAGAGAGAGAGAGAGAGAGAGAGAGAGAGAAAGAGAGGGGAAACAAAACATTTGTTGGATAATAGAATGTATCAACACAGTAATGATTTAAAAACAAGAAGAAGATCCCAATAAAATAGCACTAGTGCACCATACAACCGAAACTAGCATGCTTCTAATATTGAAAATACTATGATTTTACATAAAGAAAATAATACATTCAAAAGAAAAATACTTAAGCCCATATACATATTAAAAAACATTAATTATACAATAAATTAAAAAAAAAAATCACAAGAAATCTGAATCGCTATTCAGAGATTTTAAATAAATTAATTTATGAAAAATATGGGATAAAATTAATGTCGATGATTATAATTAACCTTTATATGAATTGTAATGATAAAAGAAATAGGAAATTTAACCAAAATATAGTTGAAATAAATAGATTAAATGCTTGACCTGAGTTTGGGGAAGATTATAGATATTGTGATAAATTATAATAATAAAAATTAACTGGGATTAAAAGTTTTAATTTTTAATTAATTATGAAGAATTGACAAAATAGGTGATTGAATATAAGCTAAAGATTGCTTATTAATATATTTATATAATTCCCTAATACTTTAATGTCTCATAGTGTGTGTAAAATTATGGACTGAAATTAGCGATTTGGCAGAATTGCCAGCATAAAGTTATTTAAAATTGATGTTGATCTATAATTGTATTAAGGTATGATAAGGATTATATTATTAATAATATTGTTATTTGTTTAAAATTGTTAAAAGTCATATGTATAATAACAGCTGTTTGTTATAGATTGTCCTTGAGGATGGCCGAATCGGCCGAAACTTCGGACTTATACAGAAAAATAATCATTTTGAGGCAAAAATTGGATAAAATTTATTTTATTTAAACAATAATAATCAGTATGAAGAAATTGTAAAGATTATATTTAAAAAATTCACATTTCTATTTCAACGTGTGTTAGTTGAAATTAAATAATTGGAGAAAACCTTTATAAATAAACTTTTTTTATGAAATGATAGTACTCACAAAAGAAGTATCAAAGCCTCTTCAAAAGGAAGACGTTCAAGAAGAATTTGCTATGTCCTCCAGTTCGAAGGGTACATACAGCTTTCTCCTTTCTAGGTTTACGGCATTTTATGGCCCATTAAATTAATAACTGGTCGCTTAATATTAGGACCTTTTTCTCCCTACGCACTTTGAAAGTTAAATAATAAATTCTTTTTTTATTATTTATTAATTGACATTTACAACTGTTCATAAAATACATGTAAATCTGAAGTATGATCATAATGGTAAGTTACAGGCATGTAGAGAAACTATCCATTAGTAGCCCTCCGAAAATAATAAATTCAACCACTTTTTTTGTTTGTTTTTTCCATCTTGGAAAGCGGTAAAATCAATGAATAAATATATCTGATCTGTGAAAATATATCATTAATATTCCTGTAAATATTTCATTTATGTACACAGTTTTTTTCCAAGCTACTTAATTGAATTTATTTAAAAATTTTGCAATACAATATCACATTATTTGGAAAAAAAATCTACCATTTTTCTATTTCTCTGAAATAAACCAATGGAATAAAACAATTGACCAATTGAAAATGTTAACCTTCATTTTAGATCGAATCTCTTCCTTAAAAAAAACTTTCTAGAGCCAGTTTGTCAATTTATGATACATATAGCTTCGTATATTTCTTATTAAATTTCTTCTATTTCTTAATAGATAGTAATGTCGGAAAGGCTACACTAATCGAAGTATTAATGGAGTGATCATAGATACGAAATTGTCATATAACTTTTTTTATAATAATAAATGTAATAGTAATTTTTCATGAAGTGTAATGTTTTATATTTGAGTCAACATAATTTGTATTCATTAAATTTTTTATTTATTTTGTATATTCCATGTGTATGTTTTGTATATGTTTATTTTTGTTTCTGTAAAAAATAGATAAATAAATAAAATTATAACAGAACGAAAGAATTAACAATAAAAATGATTCTTAAAGATGTCTGGGATCAGTAAGCATCTAAACAACTTTAATGATACTCCAAACTTTGTTTCAAAAGATTGCCATTCAATAAATGAGTTACTATCTCACAAAACCACTGGTGTGGTTTGATGTGGAAAATCACTATAATTGGAAACTTAAGGAAACAACACTAAAACAAACTATAACTGTCATGCTTAGGACCGAAATCACTAAAAGCAAACCATAAAATCGACAGTTGATAACTGATATGGAACATCGCTTACATTTCCTGTTACGGAATATTAGTTTTTACCATATTCAACCTAATAATGAAAAATAAACAAGTTTATTTTAATTTTATTGTGTTTTGTAATGACCGTTGTCCAGGTAATAATCTTTAATGGACTGTATTATTGCTTTTGATGTCATTAAGCACAGTTAGATGAGAGTGATGGTTTACGTAATTTACAATGAGGAAGGTCCGAGGTGCATTTAGTTCGCTCATTAACCAAACCTCAGTCCTGATGGAGCGGCTGGGAAAGGTGTTGTTGAGGCGTTCCGTGGTCGCTTTGTGATTAATGGGTTGGTAAATGTACCCTGAAATTGGGTATTTAGTGTCAGGTTTGATTGGCACAACCAGCTATCATTTCCGTACCATCTTGCGTTTAAAATCTCTACCACGCTCAAGGTTTCCGTTGATATTTTTTTGGTAATTTGAAACATGATATAATAGGTTTGATCCGACTCTTGTTAATTCGAAGCTATGCAATGATGGGATGTGAGAAATATGGCGAGTCAATGACCAATCAATTTGAGGAAAAAATTGGATATAATTCAATAACACTTTCAGTAAATGTGATAAATAATGTGCTCTTACAAAGCAGTGGGGAATTGATAATAGAACTAGTTTACATTTAAAATGTATCCTCTATTACTCAAAATATTTTTAATTCGAATAGCGCGTGACACAAAATAAGTCATTCGCCATTTACTATATGCATGCTTAAATACTTTTAATTTCTATAAGCGATAAGGATTAAAAAGTGTTTTCTCACTTTCTCCTCTTAAAATACAGGAGCAAAATGACATTTAAATGTTTAAGCGAAAGAATTTTAATAATAATAAGTTAGGGAGGAAATATCCATTAATATACAAAAGTAAATTTATCCATTTATTGTTTTCAAAGAATCACAACCAGGTTAATACCTCAGTCTATCCTTTCCACCTGACGAGCAGTTTTTTATGTTACACATACTCTGGGACAAAGTTTTAGGGGTGGTTTCACCGGAATAAAATTTTGATTATACAAACCTCTTTAATATTGTCGCTTAATCTGTGATACAACTTAACTCCGACATGAAATTCATAAATGATGTATTATTATTAGAAATCAAAGAAGTCTAACGTTTCAGAAAATTCGGCCATCCTCAAGGACAATCTTAAATACAAATTTATAACCACATAAATATAAAAAAACTTTATGCAGGCTATTTGTTGTCCAGGTCAATAATATCAGTCAAAATGAACCTATTTTGTCAATTATTTAGATTAACATAAAACATTTAATTATAGTCAATTTGCACTATTATACTTAGGCGACGGCCGTGCGGCGCAGGTCCCATTGCGCTCGGTTCGAAACGTTGTGGGTTCGTTTCCCGCCTGTGGCAGTTAACATTCATTTTTCGGCGATCCCGAGGAATGAATCTTGACACTCCCACCTTGGTTAATACGTGGCGGCAACTCGGGTAGCCGCCAGGGGTTGGCAAAAAGGACCCACAGGGCTACTTCCCCAAATACCAGTACTGTTATACTTAACACAACTAGTGTAAATTGACTGTTAAAACATTGAATTAAAACACATGGAAAGTATTAATATTAATGTGAATAATTGACAAAATAGGGTAATTTTGATTCAATTATTGACCTGTTCAGAATAGCATGTATAAAGTTTTTTTTAAAATTGATGTTGTTGTAATATTGTATTGAAGATTGTCCTTGAAGATGGTCGAATGAGCCGAAACGTTATACGTTTACAGAAATATAGATTGTTTTGAGACTTAAATTGGATAACATTGATATTATTTAAGCGATTATAACCAGTCTAAAGAAAGTGAAAAGATTATACAAAACATAATATTAATTTAGTTCAAGCGAAATAAATAATAAATAATGGTTTTAAGGAAACCGAGTAGTTCCTGTAAAAGACATGGTAACTGATTGAAGGAATTGTGGTTGCTTGTAAAAATACAGATACTATTATAATTACCTTTTAATTATGATTAAAACGCCTAAAAATACAAACAAACCTTTATAATGTCAAGACAAATTGGACAATAAAAAAAAAACTAATTTGTTTACATTGTTCAGTAACAATTATACTGGGTCTATTGTAGCTGAGATATAAAGGAATCACTGTAGCAATCTCATGTCTTCAACGCCGGCGGTTCGATTCTGGTCTGGGCGGGTTGACTTATTTATTTCGTGGCAATTCCTCAGAATAAAACCTTTACCCTCCCACAAAGGTTAGAAAAGGTTGGTTACCTCTAAGATAAGCCCCTAACCTCCAAACAAAATAATGGATAAAGAGGAGGTAGTGGTAAAAAACCTTAAGTTTTATTTTTTTTTATTTGTTGATATCTTAACTGGTTTTAGTGAAATTTCTATTTTTCTCGATATATTTTATATTAAAAATTAATGTACATTAAATTTCATATAAAAGTGGCGGTGGAACCTTTTCAAATTAAGTGTTTTTTTTAGATATTAACAGTAGTTTTTTATCACTCCATTACCCAAAATTTATTCCAAAATCCAGAGCATTTTATGGACATAAATAGTCTTATGATATTAAACAGTATAAAAGAAACTACTTTTTAATTTTTTGAATTTTCGTGTCGTGTTAATGCGACTGGACTATATACTAAAATATTTAAGTAATAGAACTTCATTGCTTATATTCATAACATGGATGCCCGAAAATACAAACAAACCTTTAAACTAAAGCTGATACTATGTTTAACTGGTAGAACTGCGTAGCTTTTGATTTTTTAATATTTATTGGTCTTTATCAATTAATAGTGTTAATTAATTGTTGAAGTGAACGAAATTAATTTCTCAATTATTTAATAATAAGTAATTCTTTTCTGTCTATATCACTATATCTTTATGGGTCTCTTCTCAAAAACAGATGAATAAATATATATGTTAATTATTTTCATATTTGTGTTGCAATAATGAAAAATACAACAAAAAACGTATATCAATTTCAATAAATACCTTCGAAATGATATTTTAGGAAAGTTTTTGTTGTTCTAGACCTTACAACAGTTTCACTTACCCCGAATCAGTTACACCCCTGTTGAAAATGACATCCTAAATTGTCGTGAAATCGGTAAGCTATATTAGGATTATTTGGTTTTTGGTCACATTGTATCACTTTAATTTGATTTTCTAAAGGAATATATTTGCGAATGGCATGTTAGAGATTGCATAAAGGGCGTACATAACGCAGATCGAATTCCTACTGGTTCCGGAGTGGCGATTTATCGTAAAGGATGTAACTAGCTACATTAAGAACGGGTGTCAATCCATCATCGCCCGCGGATGTCAGCGCTTGAAGGCTGTCGGGATCGAGGGACGTACGTCCGGGATTTCGACGTTTGGAGCTCCGTGCCCCGTTGCTATGCTTTCTGAATCCGAGCTCTGCAAATGAGTGACGGGTGATATAATGCTGTTTTCACTGCTAGCTGATGAACAATTCATGCAGCTAAGGGGTTATTGCAATCAGACCGTGAAATCTCATGCAATGTTTATCATATGTTAATGTCGGTGCAATTAGCAGGTGAGTCATTTCATCTCTCTTCTTGAGAAACCTAGATATTTTGTTAAGGGCAAGGAATAAAATTTTGCTTGAGCTAAAAAACGTATGTAAAAATACTAATTTTATTTTTCGAACACTCCAATTCCTGATTTTTTGTGATTCAATTTTCTGATGATCTGTTTTTCTTTCTGGATTAGCCAGCAGTCTTCATACAAAAACCTTTAATGATTTATTATTGTAGATTAATAGATAGATTCTTGACCTCCAAGCATAGGGTCTGTCAAGTACAAGTACCAGTTGAACTGACAACACGTCATTTGAAAATCTACGATTTTAAAAGTATAAAAGATTAAATAAAATAAAAAATCTACGATTTTAAAACTATAAAAGATTAAATTAAATAAAAAATCTACGATTTTAAAAGTATAAAAGATTAAATTAAATAAAAAATCGACGATTTTAAAAGTATAAAAGAATTAATTAAATAGTGATCATTAAACAAACTTGTTAGAGACACAAGTGTGAAAAATACATTATGAAAGAAATACACGAGATCTAACTCTAAGAAAAAATACCTGATGATGGACGGATCGAAACGTCTAGGTGCAGAAGAAATTATTAATGCAAAATTATTAAAAATTAAATAGCTGGAAGTTAGTAGTCTACAAATTAGCCCCCCTTAAAAAGACTAAAGAGTACGCATACAAATAGGAAAATATGATTTCTATCCATTTATTATATTTTTCCATTTTATTTTTTTCTATTTTTATAAGAAAGTTTTCATGGTTAGAATAATGTATGATTTGTCTATTCTATGTAAGTATTAATACTTATATAATTTATAATCTTTAAAAAAAATTATAATATTTACGAGTGTTTGAAGTTGGATATTTTATTTAATGTTAATTATTTTATTTTAATTTTTTTTTTACTACTAACGACTAACAAGTAATACAATATGTATTGATAAGCTAGTTCTATTTATATTGAATTGTATTATTTGTTAGTTGTTGGTAGTAAAATAAAATTTGTAAATACAATAATAAATATTAAATAAAATATTTGACAAATAACTGGTTTTTCGATTATATAATATTTTACATGGGCTACCACATTTGGAATCACTAATGTGTCACATGTAAAATTAATGGTTAATGGTTCACAGCCAGCCTCAAGCGCTCATAAATATTATAATTTTTTTTAAAGAAATATTTATATAAAATACACATATCATTCATTATTTTAACTATAAAAAGTTCCACTTTCTTATAAAAATATTTAAAAAATATAACAAATAAATAAAAATAATATTTTCATGTTTTTTTTTTGCATAATCTTAAGCCTTTTAACCAAAATATAGCATTACTAAATATAAAATTAAATGACCTAAATATACAATATGACTAATTGTATAATTTTTTTTAAATTAATTAATTTGACAATATAATCTAAGGCATGGGCAGTAAAGCATCTTTTTTTTAGCGATTAATGGGAGGCTTCGAAATAAAAATTAGGATTCCTCTTAATGACCAGGTTGATCTAAACTTTGAATGCTTAAAATTGATAAATAAACAATATTGGGGCTAAATGGATATATTTTATTATAATTGATAAATAAATGTATTAAGAGTCATAATCAGCACATAAATTCTTTTTTATTTATTTATTTCATTGAATATTATAGATCTTTTGAAAATCTATCAAACTTCAACAATTAGGATTACAAAGTGCTCGGGGGTAGATCGGAAAAACAGTTAACAATATATTCTCCAAACATTCATCAAACCTTTAACTTGCTCGGGTTATATTTTCATTTTTATTTATAATAGAAAAAATTAAATCTTATTATCGCATATAAATAACAGAAAATTATGATTTACATTTCTTCATAAATATTTGATTACATATATGATTTGCTTCGAGGCAAAAGGCACCAATTTGTGTCAGTAATAGGTTATTAAATAAAAGGTTTGTTATGTCTGAATTTGGTTTAAGTTAGGTTTAAGTTATCTCTAAAAGACAATACTGCTTTCAATTTACTATGTACACAGGTAGATTGCAATATGCTCCATTGTACTAAGTGACTTGGAACCACATTGACCAATCGCAAGTGAGTGGTGCATTTCGCAATAAATACTTTAGTGAAGCAGTCATGAAGTAATTTCTGAAGGAAGAGCTTCGCCTTCACCGCTTAAGGAGAAGTTGTTAGTTCTCCTCGGGGACTTTCACTGTACAATACTTTAACATTTGTGCCTATATTTATGTAATATTTTTAGTCAACTTTGAGTGATTTTATAAACTTAATCACTCAAATGTAAATCAATCAAGCACAATATTGGAGAAATTTTAAATTAATGGAAATCCACAGGCCACCTGGCAAAATAACATATAAAGTAGTTGAATACATGCTTAAAACTCCAGTAGTTGCGTATAATCTGAGAGAAGAAACATTTTTTTTTTTTAAATTAATATTTTTTTTTTCACTGCTGGGTAAACCCATGGTTGTGGAAACACTGCTAATTTAATTTAGTCTTCTAGTTTAAACAAGTGTTATTTTAAATTAAATTATTATATTAATTTGTGGGAGTGGGTAGCTCAGTGTTAAGGCACTGTGCTAATAACCATAAGGACCTGGGTTCGAATCCGGATGTGGCAGACAATTATTTTCTGTTTCACTGTAGACGTAAGTCAGGATTTTGGGTCCTCCGTGGTCCACTCAGCCTCATAAAATGGGTATCTTTAATTGGGTAAAACTGTGACGGTCAAGTGTGATTCTGACTAAATCACCTCCTTGCACAACCGTTGGTCTAAAACAGTAGTACTTTCTTGCAAAGTATTTTGACCTTCACAGGTTATACTGGTACAGAATTAATTTTTTTTAAAAATAATTATATTAACTTAATAAAATATTATAATTAATTTTTTATCTATAAGTACAATATATTATATTATATTATACTTTCAAAAATTTTGTATATCATTACATATTTTTATGCAATTCTTGAAAAAAATAATTTTAGCATTTTTCCAACCTAATTTTTATCATACTTATGCAATCTAGTGGGTATAATTAGACCCCCTTGCGGACCATAAGTAGTCGCGTGTCATGGCTACTTATGCGATGCCAGTGGGTGTGCGACCACTGGACTATCAAACGTTAATTTTATAAAATAAACATTATATATTTGTGTTGCGATCTACAAACACAAAAATAATTTTCAACTATTTATTATTGGCCATAATTTGATTCAAACTTCAGGCCTTAAAAAAATTACCATACTTTACAATTTTCAAATTCGAAAATTGAATTAATTTTGTTTTTTATTTTTGTTGTGTGGTTAGATATAATGGCCATTAATAACTATTTGAAAAATATTTTTGTTTTTGTAGATTGCACCTCTGACCACCTTCAGATAAGGTCGGTTATTAGTGTATTTTTTATTTATACGTTGTTACTGTTTTATTCATGATTAACGTGGTTTTACACTTTTGCCGATGATATTTATACAGTTGAAATTATAAATGGAAGATTCGAAAGCCTCTCAAATAATACATAACTGATCAGTTACTAACTAAAAAAAAAATTAATTATTATAAATACGATCGTAAACTAAAAACGTGGAGATAGCCCATCTCACGGCAAAAGTTGAAACTGTTGTAAAAAATACATTGTTCTCTACTAAATGTGTTTATAGTATGCAATCTTGATGATGCTTGAATTGATAAAAAAAGCTAATTAGTTATTAACTGCTACTTAACAGATTAAATGCTTTGTTTACAATCTTCCTACAATAACCTAATTGTAATTTTGAGGTGATTTTTTTCCCTCTTATTATAGCAGTTACACATTCTCATATTCTTTTAAGGAAGCCCGATAAAATTATTTTAGAAAAAAGAGAAAAACTATTTCTTTCGGAAGAATAACTACGATATTTATGTAATATTTTACACACACAAATAAATGTTATAATCACTACACGAGGTTCTAGGATTGTCGACTTTTCTTCGAACCATCAGATTTTAGGCTATCGGATTTTTTGAGTTATCGAGTTTATTGAAAGTAGATTTCGAGTTTCCTTTCTAAATGATATGAGACTTGGAAGTCGCAAACATACTGCTGATAAAATATATAATTTTGAGGCTCATATTAATAAAAAAATTATTGGCGTTTTAAAAGTCTTTAGGAAAAGAAGATGGCCACGGAACCTTCTAATTTAAATTAATGTTTGAAGTACCACCAAAGGGTGGTTCCTTCCCAAGATTTTCAAGTGTATATGAAACATACTACATATTTACCTATTGTATTATTTTGTACAGTTGTAAACTACATTAAATAAATAATTAAAAAAAAAAATCTTTAGGTTAATACACTGGATTAATCAGGAGTAACTTTCAACTTTTCGCGCTTTCCGTCACTGACTTCTTTCCTTCCACCGAGTACAAATGTAACTTGAAAAAAAAATCACTGGCTATACATTTTTGAGAGAGGTTGCACGTGTTATAAACAAATGTAGATGTTACTTTACCTTATTATTATTTCTTTTTTATGATATCTGAATTTTGATTTTAATAAAGTGGAAATTTTGAATAAGGCATCCAATAATAAAAGCAGAAAGCACATGGAATCAATGCATAGCTAAGGATATTATAATTGTGGTAAACTTCAAAACGGAAATAAAAGATATTACATTATATTGATATAACTAACAAAATTAATGTATGAGGCACTGTGCTACTAACTATAAGGACTAGGATTCGAATACGGTTGTGACAGATAATTATTTATTGTAGTCGTGAGTCAACCTCGTGGGTTCAGAAGCCCTCTGGGGTCAACCCAGTTTCATGAAGTGGGTTACCCTTAATTAGGAAAAATCTGGAGGTCGAGCGTGATTCTGGCCAAATCACCTCCTGGCACAACCGTTAATCTAATAACAGTGCTTCTTTTCAAAGTACTACACCCCTGACTCTTAATGGTTGTAGTGGTACAGATTTATTTTAATATATAACTGTTAATATTAAATAAATAAAATATAAGATATGAAATTAATTTCTGTATTTAAAGTTTAACGAAAGAAATTAAGCTTAACTATTATGTTGTTTTCATATTTACTGGATTATATTATTATGATTTATAATAATAATAAATTATTATTATTTTATACATTTTTTCTTTTTTTAAGAAATACCCAACTTCTTTATAAGCTTATTCAAGATTTTTAGACATAAATTTCTACATTTGAAAAAAAATAATGATTATATTACACTGAGTAAGAGTCATTTTAATAAACGAAAAATACTAATATATTTTTATTTAATAACTTTAAATTCATCTTTTATCCTTATTTAGTCCTTAAGAAAAAAATATAGAACAATAAATAATGAGTAAGGAAAATGCAATATAAAGCACGTAAATATGACAAATTAACATATATTCCAAGGATACCAAATAGAATGAAAAAAAAAATTTGATCACAAAGATGTAAAATTCGGATTATATAATGATAAAAAATACATAACTATCATTAAAGATAAAATATAAAGCAATAAAAAAAGGAAAGAATATATATAATTAACTGTAAAGAATGCAAAGAACAATATAGTATAGAAGAGACATGACAAAATGTAAACAATATTTTAGAAAAATTGCATTGTCGAATATTGTTGCACAGATATAATTATAATTTTTAAAATTATGAAAAAACTGAGGATTGTCCGTATTAGCATGGCAAATATTACTTATGTCAGTATGTAGAAAGCTTCACGCTCTTTGCTTTAATACCGAAGTTTACTGACGAATTTCTTAATAACAGTGTCCCAACCTTAGGGAAGTAAAGCATCTTACGTCAATCTGTTATAACGTAAACATTCTTAGCTGCACGATAGCTCATTGTGAAAAATATGATAATGACTTGGTGAATACAATTATTAAAAAAAAATAAATAATTTTTCACTTAAGGCATTAAGTAGCTTGAGAAAACTAAAAATATTTACATTAGTAATATCACGAAGAAGTGTCCATTATAACTAAATAATAAAATCATATGACATTACTTAAATGAACTATATATTAAAAAGTTGACAGTGTATATTAGTAGCACGAAAATGTTACTTCGGTTAAAATGACGTTTAAACAAATTTTGAACTATTTGATATCTCCAATCAACATTTATTTTAATTTGTTTAGTTCGTTTATCAAGTTAATTTCTTGAACAATATTTTTTAATTTTTTACGAATTTATTTATACTATACTAAAAAAAAGTAGGTATTGAACTATTAGGTTCTAATTAAAAGCTAATATTCTACAAGTTCTTTCTGAGTTTTGATATCTCTTTTTTTTTTTTTTTTTTTTTTTAGAATGGACTCATAAATGTTCGTTGAACTCAGCCTAGTGGTTTTTAAAGGTAATAAAAAAAACATGATTCGGGGCTATTTCAGAGAAGATTGTTGTTGCTATTTTTTTGGCCCGCGATCAAAATAAAATTATTTCGAAAAGTGAATCTCATTTCAGATATAGATGGAGTGGACAGTTATTTAAAAAAAAAATTGTAACGACGAATTAAAAAAAAAAAGATTTTTTTTTATATCTTAGGTAACAAAATCTACCTCTACTTACGAAAACTACAAAAAAAAAAACTAATATTGGTAAAGATTGCATTTTATTTAAAAATTTCTAATCTGTTATTAACAATATTTAATCTGTTATTTTTTAAAAGCTCTTTCGGAATCTAACTTAAGGAAAACAATTCGTATTTTAGTATTTCTAGTTTATTGGATGAGATTTGTATGTCAATTTCAATAGTAACCAAGTATGTATCAATTATATTTACATTAATTAAGATAAGTAAACATTTGTCTCTATAAGGTTATTTCATAGTAAAAAAAACTCTAGCTAATCTAATCTAATCTAAAAAAGCAGGGTATCCTGTTTTATCTCTAGGAGGTATAAAGTTTAAAAAGTTATCTTCATCTTCTCAATTAAAATATTAATATATAATATATTAAAAAACTAATGAAATTCTCTATTAATTTCATTTGGTTTATTTATTATTATTATTTGCCATTCCGCTAAAGGATAGAAAAAAAATAGATGATAAGCATTTAAATTTTCTCAAAATCTGTATAGATCTAATATTATTTTAAAATATTATTCAAAATAGTTTTTGTAACTGGCCAATTAACAAAACATAACATATAATATAAGAAATTTTTATTTGGTTTATTCTTTACGATTTAAGTTAATTTTTGCCTCAATTATATCCATAAAGTCAATTAATGTATATTGTAAATATTAAACATAGTTCCTTGAATATTAGTGTATTATAGAAATTTATTATTCGTAACTGTTATGTTTTGATAAAGAAATAAAAACAAAAATAATAAAATAAAATATGGATGGATGATAAGTATTACATTTTCTGAGAATTAACATTTTGGCTAATCTATAGTGTTATATTTTCATCTGCAGCATTAAAAAATTAAATAAAATAATGGTTCAATGTTTTAAACAATGCTATTTTTTGCCGCAGTAATTTCAATGAAGTCATTGGATATATATTATAGTACTAAACATATTGCCTTAAATATTAGTGAATTTATACAAAATTTAATATTTGTTGTTGTTGTTGATTGTTGTTTAAAGGCGTAAAACCCTCTGGTCATCAACGCCTATGGGATGATAAAAGTAAAAAAAAATAAAATAAAATAAATAAATAAAAAACAGAAAAATAAAAAAAAATAGAAAAATAATTTTTAAAAAAATAAATAAAATAAAATATTGTTTCCTACAGTATAAATACAGTTTCCTTTTCATTATGTAAAATATTAATTAATGTATTTATTTAACTATTTTTTCTTAGGTTTATTTTTTTTCGATTTAACAAAGTAAATGTTTGCATCAGTTATTTCCATAAAGTCAACGAATGAATATTGTAATTACTAAACATAGTTCCTTGAACATTTGTGTATTTATGAAAATTTGTTATTTGTAACTGATATCTTAAAGCAATAAAGTTAAAGTTTGTAACTATGTTTTTTTAAAGCAATACAAAAAAATCGAATGATTATAAAGATTACAATTGTCTCAGAATCAACATTTTGGCTATTCTGTAGGGTTTAAAAATAAATAAGTAAATTATGATAACGGTACAGTCACAATATTCGTGAAATTTTATTTTAAAACCAGCAAATTAATAAAATATATAAAAATCATTGAGTTCATTTAATTGTCATCATTTAAAATTATTATTATTAGTATATTCTTTTTTATTTTCTATACTTATTGTGGTTGTTATCTTGTTCTGTTCTTAGCCCTGAAGAAGGCTAGAAACTCTAACCGAAACGTTGGCACAATTAAATAGGTTACTCCAACTTATTTGTGTTTCTTTTTGACCGTACCCCCAACCATCTTCTCCTCGTACGTCATCAATTAAAATTATTATTAATGTATTAATTTTTTGTGTTTATTATTTTAGATTTAACAATGTTCTTTTTTGTCTCAGTTATGTCCATAAAGTCAATGACCGAGTATTGTAAATAGTAAACATAGTTCCTTGAATATTAGTGTATAAATTATATATCTTTTGTTAAGGAAAAATAAATAGAAAAAAAGATACCTGAAAAACATTTAGATATTCTCAGAATCAACATTTTGGCTAATTTATAGTAGTATATTATGGTCTACAGCACCAAAAAGTAAATATAAAAAATACAAAAATAAAAAAAAAAATAAAAAACAGGTGCTATATTATTTTATGACCAGCAAATTATATTATATCCATGTAAATAAAATAAAATTATATATTCTCGTAAATTTAAAAAAGTTAATTTTTGCCTCCGTTATCATAAAATCAATGACTTTATGTTGTAAATACCAAACAGAGTTCCTTTAATATTAGTGTACTTATACAAATCTTTAATTAATAGTACGATATAACTTACAGCTGAACCGAAAAGGACGAAGCCCGCCATTCCGCCAGACAACAAGAAGCACTGCCGCGGCGGGGCAGACCCCAGCCTTATATAGCGCATCCCTTCTCTAACCCTCTCGCCTTATGCAACCTCCCGTCATAGGGGTGCATCTGCATCTCCGTTCAAACAATGCCTTTTTGTGCACCTTAATTAAAATTATTCAATGCCCGTAACAACTTAATGGTAGCACTAACGTCTCCCCCGTCCTAAAGTAATAATATATGATCTATCCTTTGATAAAAGAAAGAAAAATAATGGGGTTGAAATGTATAATGATTTTCACACAGTCCATATGTATGACCGAATGTCGTTAGCTCTATACTTGCGTTTGTCCCGATTATCGAATATAAACTTCGATTAATCTATTAACAATCGAACAACTTCTACATATTTTTAAAAATTATAATTGCCTAAGGTCAAAAAATTTAAAATAAAAATAATGTTTTTAATACATTTATTTATTCTCTTCTTATACTGTATTTCTCTCTTCAGAATTATATAATTAACAACTGTTATTTTTTTAAAAGAGTAAATTTACAATTTTATACAATTATAGTTTCATTTCTGATTATAAATATAAAACAATAAAATAAATGGATAAGTGTTTTAAAATTACATTGTACTCACAGAATATTTTAAAATTATCTTCATAAGTAATACATTTTAATTTTATTACAATAATGTTTCTTGGTCAATTATTTAGTGCAGAAAGGAAATTTAGAAGCTTAAGGTATAATTGGAGACTGTGGGTATGGGGCAATTAAAGCAATTATTATTATGATATGATAGAATTTCATATGTCAGGAATAAACTTGAGGTCTTCCATTAGGTTTAACGTATTACTTGACATCATCAAAATTGATTTCGTGTTTGTGATTGTTACATATTATGTAGTCACTTAATTTTATTTAATAAAATAAGAATATATATATATATATATTAAAAATATTGGGTTTTTTATTCTAAATGTTTTGACCTTAAGGAAAATTAAGATTTTTGAAAATTTATAAAAAGTGTTGGGCTTTGATGAAACGAATTCACTTCTACATATTAAGACGCCATTTCAAAATCTTATTTCGTTGTGTATAAATATATGTACATTAATATGACAAAATGGACTCAGATATTTGTATTGCATACTTATGGTATAATTCTACACTGGAAAATGATCAATTCGATAATATATCTTCAGTGACAAATACTTCCCAAAAATCTAATGTTAATGTGAACTACAGTATTTAACTTTTCTTTATATTAAAAAAAAAAAAACTGAAGTTCCGAAGATCTCCTCCGTCTTTAGGGTTTATGCCCTAGCACAAAATAAATTTTTTTATATTCAATATTCTAGTTTGTTTCCTGTTTCATTTATCCATATGATTTTATTTCATCAATTTTTAAAAATACACAAAGATAGCTGAGTCGTGAGTTGGTTCCCTTTTATTCAAAAATTAGTTTAAAAAAGTGACTAAATAAAATTATATAGATAAAAGAGATAGGGAACAAACTAGAATAAAATTGATTGTACACGAGAATAAATCCTGAAGATGGAGGGGGATTCTGAAATGTTGGTTTTTCATTTTATGAAACGTGAAATATTAATACATTGTTTTTTACAAAAGAGCTAAGTATTGTATAGATTTATATTATTATATGATGAAAAAATCATATGCATTATTACTAATCTTTATTAAGTAAAAAATAGTCCAATTGAAAATTCTAAATAGTAGTGCAAAAAGAAAGAAAAATATACAAACACATATTGATAAGTTAAAAGCAAAAAAGTCTGCCAAGAACAAATACCAGTATTACTTCCTCGCCGTTTCTATTGGGTAGGTATATAATTATCGATTTGATAGAATTGATATAGGACCGTCTATGGGCACCAGCCTGCACGAACCCTTTTGCCGTTAGGAAACAGAAATAATATTTCAAATTAATTCACTGCAGCAAACAAAAATTACTTATTAATGGTCTTAAACGATTCCTATTATTCCTGTTTACCTTTACGGCTTTAGAAAATCATTTTTAACCATGAATCAGTACTGATGCTAGCTGGATACAAAAGGGCCAATTTTTATCGATACCAGCTACCAATTTATACGAATTTATTGGACCACATTAACAGCCGACATATAAACAATAGACTGTTTGATTTATAATTAGTAGATAATCGATTCTGAAAATCGACAATTGACCATCTTCAGTACAGGTTTTATACTAAGAATAGAAGATTTTATACTTGAGAATCAGCAAAAGCAAAACTTGAAGAGAAGGATTAAGATCTGATACGGTTGAACTGCTGTAAAATACTAACTTTATTGCGTTCAGTACATCTCTATATATATGTTCGATCAGATGATCTCCTCAGTCAGCTGACATCCAAGTAACAGCTGACTTAGACCGTCACACATGCAAGGTATTATTTAAATTAAATTTATTTATTGACATTAACAACTGTATTTACTTACAAATACATCTAGTAAATTTAATGCTAGATTATAATGGTATGATACAGCCTTGTATAGAAACCACCCATTGGCACACAGTCTAATAACATTTTTTATTAGAAGGTCTCGAAGCCATGTTATTTCAGGGATCTCATAGGTTGTCAGGATTGTCAGGATTGAATGAGGAAGCAAGGTTAGAAACTAATAGTTTTAGATGCTTGGGGAATTTATAATGGAAGGATTGATATCTGGTTTGAGCTAGGTCGGTTAAATATGGAACATTAAGATCTCTATGGATGATTTTATGCAAGGTAAATCAAAATGCTGTACCATTCACTCTATTTCTCTCAATCCCCTAATATTCTTCTGTATGAGACGAATAATATTTATACGTATTATGTATTATGTATTTGAATAATAATGTATTCAATATCATCCTCAATAGCTATCCAAAATATTTATTCCTGTAATTTGTCTTCTGTCGTAAAAGGAAAGATCCGATTTGAGGCGGCTGGATGTTCAAAGATGGAGGGAGAGAGAGAGCAAAAGATTGTAGAGGCTGGTTGTTCTGGTAAAGGAGACATGCAGTGCAATGCCTTGATAATAATTATAACATTTTTCGTGCCGTAGATAGTTTCCAAGATATTGAACATGGGATGAAAAATTTTAGGATTTGTTCTTGGAGAAAATAAACTTCCTGTCGTCTCCTGATGTTGAATATTCAGATTTTTTTTTTAATTGCGGGAACTGTAGTGAAACACAACAAAAACCTCATATTTCACATAAAATTGAATCAGTGTTAATATAAAATCATGATAATAATAATGAATCATATTTTATACCAGTATATTGATAAACTATACAATCCACCAAAACTTATAAATGTAAAAAACGAGTTGATTATTAAGCATGATATCATTTAGATCTGAGGTATGGTTGGTCATCACTTTGGAGGTCTTGATGAGCTGGATATATAGAGGGGTCTGCAGATCCAGGGTAAGGAGTTGTGTTTGTGTCTTTTCTGCTGGTAGATCCTGATCTGGGTGAAAAATAACCTGCATTTGCTGACTCAGGAGTAGTGATGGCATTCCTCTCTCGTGTTGGCGTAGTAGTAGCATTTGGTAGTCCAATTCATTGTCCATTCAACGTTTAAACGTTCATGTCCATTCATTAAATTCATTGTCCCAGAACGTTACCTTCTTATAGACGTGCTTCAACCTGCTGCTCCTCTTGAAAATTAACTGGTTGTAGTTGGTCTTTGTGTTGTTTAAGGGTTTGACCATCCCTGTCTAACGGGTACAGGTTAGACAGGGATGGTCAAACCATCACCAAATCTCCTTGACGGCTTACTGTTTGAATACGATCTTTCTTGCACTCTGTCTCCTGTCAGCAGCAGTCAAAATTTTTTTCTTCATTTCTAGTTACGCCTGAATTGGCACAATCCTTAGGTGCTCTAAGTATATTTGACTTTATGTTTATTTTCCTATTGAGATATAATTCTGCTGGCGACTTACTACAGGCCAAGGGCGTTGACTAGTAGCACAAAAGAATCTCCTGAACCTTAGTTTTAAGGGGCGTTGAAAGCTTTTACATTTCATTCAGTTCTAATTTTTAACGTTGTAACGTCTGCCAAACCGTATGTCCAGGAGCTTTTAATTTTTGCTTAAATGTACAATTAATTTTTTGTTGATGTTTTCTTTTCGTTTAATTGAAATAAGCTTTATATAATGTATAAAATGTAATATTTAACCAAATGAAGTTTACATGCCTGTTTTTAATCATTGTCATCACCCGCATATACCACTGAATCAATGTATGCAATCAGCTGATACATGAGTGTTTTGTGGGTTTTTTGAGTGAATTACTAATAAGGAATCTAAAAAGTTATTCCATATCACCAAATTTTCTATAAATATTTGAATAACGTGATATAATCCATAATAACGTAAGCAGTTGACAAAAAAAACTTATACTATTTAAAAGAATGGCCTTTGGAGTAATATAATGTTTGTGTTAACTCTTTCATTAATAGATAATTCTCAAACTTTTCCGAGCATCTAGAAAAATCTTCTTTAAAAAACTTTATTATATTTATTTTCAGGAATCGATTTACCCTTTTTCACTTCTTTATACTTTTAACATTTGAACGTTTCGGGTTCCTCTGCTTATTATTCAGTTCTACTGATAAAGATACATATTTCCAATCAACAGTTCACAATTAACTAACAGTTACAATCAACAAAGTTTATATCGAACCTTAATAAAAAATTGGTATACACATATACAAACAAATATTCAACATTTAAATATATATACATCATTTCACTAATTTATGACCATTTACAAATCTAAAATGTTTCTTGGGAATGAGCCAAAATATCTTAGTAATTGTTCTTTTTTTTGTCCTACACTTATTATTTTAAATGAGAAATAATTTATATATATTGCCAAATGAATATAAGTCCTCATTCTTTCATTAACAAGATTTTTTTTTGTTGTGTTTTGCCCAAAATAGTTTTTTTAATTTAAAAATTATTGGGATATCAAGTTATTTTGACATTTATGTATTATTATTTATAAATTACCTTTTAAAATGCAAAATCCTTCTGTCCGCTTACTTCTACAAATTTCAGTGCACTGAGCTTTGTTATTGTTATTACTCAAAGGATTTGTTTAATACTCTATGTTGTTCATTGCTTTCAACTAATTAGCAAAGCCAAACATCTAATTAAAAAGCCATAAAATTAACATATACTAAATATTTAAAAGAGGTTAAAAATAGAATATACATAATGTTGAAAATAATTTTTACCTATATTTTTACCCATAGATATTAATGAGTTTTGTTATAACAAATACACAACAAATGGTTGATAACAATCAAGATCTGCAAACTAGATCCAAATTTCGGGGGGCCAGCCAAAAGTGTTTGTAATTGTTAGTTTGTTTTTGAACAGAATGATAATAAAAACTATATTTTAAAAGTTTTGACCGATTGTTGTTGAATGATACATACAAATCACAATATTTTGCTCAAGTATGTTATTTAAGTACTAATAAATAAATTATTGCACCTAGTACATGAAAATTTATCCGGGAGGGATGTAGGAAGGGATTGTCATTTTCTCCAATGTTTTGAAAATATTTTTTGTGGTGAATGTCTTTAGGGCTCAGGTTTCAGAAAATTTACTCTACTTTCAGTGATTTTCTCTTACGTTTTCTAGTATCTTTGGTAGTTTGAATGATATAGAGCTCCGAAAGATTTTATACATTTCTAAATTTTAATTTTTTTGACTACATTATCAAAAGAAATCAGCTTAAAAAATACGAACCGAGGCCATAATGTGTAAATGGCCGTGGCTGTACTAATAACAATCTTAGTACAAGAACCCGGTAGAAAAAAAAGGCAGTTATTTCACCTCAATTTTCGATTACTTCAATGAAAACTATGTATAGCTACTAGCCAAAATTTATGATTATGCCAGGCATAGTTAGGAAAATTGAAAAATGGAGGCTGTTTCAAAACGTTAAACAAAATCAATTTTTCTTTCGGAGCTCCATATCTTTAAAACTACCAAAGATAGTAGAAAACCAAAGAGAAAATCAATGAAAGTAATGTAAATTTTCTGAAACCTGAGCCCTAAAGACATATTTACGTTCAATAGTTCGCGAGATTTAGCTTTTTAAATTGCAACATTTCACAAAGATTCCACTGAAAAATCAGTAGTAGGAAATCTATTAGCTCTCGACTTAAAGCTAGTTAAATAGGCTATAAAGTGGTTTATAACGTTAATCTTTGTAGAAATAGTAGTGTTTATGATTGTTATCGACTATTGAAATTTGACAAAATTTTCGACTTATGAAAACAATTCCAGGAAACCATTTGATTTACAGATGTCTGCCATAACTCATATTAAAGCTAGTCGAATGTACTCTAAAGTGATTTATGACATTTATATTTGTCAGATATTACCAGTTTTATATTGATGATATTTATCAAAATAAGTTTGAAAGTATTGAATCCTATTTGTTTGGAGGATATTTTGATAAATATTTGATTTATGAAAAATATATCTCTAGAACCATTCGACGTACAAATGTTTGCCAGAACTGGCGTTAAAGCTAGTCAAGTGTTGTTTATACCAATTATCTTGGTAGTGGTAGTAATTTTTTTATTTATAGTTGATTATGAATTTTATTCTAAAAACGAGAAATCAATTTATTTGAGTAAATATCATAAAAACTAATGCTCCTGCAAAGACAAACGGTATAAATTACTGTACGTCATACTCTAATGTAGTCATTCTCTCTATCATAGTTCATCATATACTAATGACTTTAGAGATATATTTTCTATTATATTTTTATTTATATTATATGTAAATAAAAAATTCTGTCCGAACAACTAGAAATGAATACTGTATGAATTTATTTTGGCAAACTACTACTCTTCCGAAGATAAATGTAAACATCTGGTTTAAAGCATATTAAACTAGCTTTAATTTGAATGCTAATAGACATCCATACGTTTAATTTAACTATTGAACGTAAATAGCTCAATTAAGACTCATATTTTAACTAATTTACTTTACTTTAAATTATGTTTTCTAGTGCCTTTGGTAGTATTAAAAATATGTAGCTCCAATTAAAAAATAATTTTTTCAGCGTTCAATTAATTTTAGAAACAGGCGCCATTTTTTATTCCCCGAAGCTATATTTGGTAGGCTCAAAATGACAACTAACTATACATAGTTTCCACTAAGGTAATAAAAAATTGGGGTGAAATAACAGACTTTTTTGTTCCTCGGGCTCTTGGACCATTCCTTCCTCTCTACAAATTACGGTCTCTTCCACTTTATACGCCAGAGTATTGGTGTACTGCGGTTACTTAATAATTTTTTTTACTCTCTCCTCGATTGTCACAAATTATTCAGTAGAAGAAGCACAAGGACCATGGAAATTTTCAGTGCCTCTGGATATTTGGAAAATAGCTTATTAAAGGCCAAATCCGCTCGAAGAAATTTCAGAAAGGATCAAGCTCTGCACTGATTTGATGATGAACTAGGAGATATTTTCAATTAACTCATTAAATAAGAATGTTTTGAAAATGAGGAAAGAATAAAAATTAAATGAGATAAAGAAGTCATGTTAATTAATAAGTCCTTATCTTGAGGTCACACGATCATTATGGCATCTCTGGATATTTTCGAGGTTTTGAAAGTCAAAATGATGTATGAAGTGCTGGTTCAATAGTTGTCCAAAGAATTCTCATGCCATTACGTAGGTAAGTTTATTTTATGAAAGTCTAAAAAAATCAAAAAATATCTACAGTATCCAAAGATATGTTTTTTGTGACCATACCTCTCACTGAATTCTAGGACTACAATAAGCGATTCAGGTAGTTGATATTATTGGCAATTCTGGTTCATGTAAAGGTTGTGAAATATTGTGATAATGGTTAAGATATATTTCTGCATACAACCACACATAAAACACATTTACTAGGATTAATTTTAATAAAGATTTATAAAGATAAAAATAAAGTTTATACCATTGCTGAAAGTTAGTTTCTGTTAATTTGCTGAAAATTTTCTTTTTAAGATATCAGCATCTTTGCCTGAATAGTCAGATATATTAAACAGGCCCTTATTACATCACGATAAGTAGACATTAATGAGCTATGCTTTACTAATATAAAATCTGCCAAATAATATTTTAGGTCATTATCAAACAAGAGGTGTACTATTCTGTACATATCCACAGCTACCTTTATGTTTGTAAACCTTTTTTCCAATCAGTTAATTATAATATCAATCATTGGGTTAAACATTATCATTCTAAATCTTATTAAATAAATATTACTCACTAAAATCTCAAAGGTCTTCTACATCTTTGGTTCTTGCAAAAGACATCGTAGTGCCTCTTAACCTCCCCATTTCTGCTTTTAAAAAGTTAACTCACGGTTATTAATATAAAAGAAATATTGCGAATTATGGCCTAGTATGTACCTTCATACTTCATTTTAACATATTTTATTAATTTCACCTTAATAATTTATTCTTCTTTAAGACGTTTCGGACCGTCCGTTCATCTTCAGGTATTTTATCTGTAAAAATAGTTACAAAGTGCTATTGATTAGGGATATTCATGATCTTTAGTTTATCATGTTAAATAAAAAAGATCATGTCAAATGAAGAAATAATTTCTACTTTTAACATGTTAAAATGATACAACATATAACACGGTTAAGAGTCTGTTAGTTTGTTAATTGAAGACTGAAGTCACAAAAAATACCAGCTGAACTTGTCACCATTTTGTTTGTTGTGTTGGGTTTCTCGCACGTAGTTTGTGTTTTGATTGTGATGTTTTCGACATCCTTAAATCTAATAAATAAGTAGGAGAGGAAACAAGGACCAATGAGGTGGAAAATAGATAATGTGAGGAAGCTTTTAGAGATTTTATTATCTCGTAAAGATTACAAGGCTACAAAACCAGTTGCCCAGAAAATTCACTCGGAGCTTCTTAACATATAACATGGACTTGAAATTATGCTGCTCACCTGTAGTTACAAAATTTACTATGTTAAAACTTTTTACATTTAACATTTTACATCTTGTATACCCTAATTAATGAATTAATTGTTCTCATGCATATGATTTATTACTATAAAAGTTTATTAAAAAATAACATAAATCTGTTTTATTTTTATTTTGGTATCAAAAGTTAATGTATTTAATTCTTTTTTTTTTAAATATTTATTTATTGCTATTTACAACTGTACATTATAATACATTTAGTAAATCTTATCTAAGTTAAATTGGAGTGTTACAGGCGTGTAGAGAAACTACCCATTGGTAGCACTCTAATGACATTTTACATTAGCTGGTCTCGTGGCCATCTTCTTTTCAGGCGCTTCGGAGGATTGTCAGGAATGGAAGAGGATGCAAGATTAGAAACTAGGGGGTTTGAGTGGTTAGAGAGTTTATAATGGAAGGATTGACATCTTATATGTGACAAAGTAAGGAGCATTGAGGATTTTGGATTGTAAGGATTGAATACGAGAGGAATTCGAAAGTTTAGTGGAGCCCAAAGCTCAACTCCATATGCCCAGATTGGCCTTATTACAGCCATGTAGATCAGTCTTTTGTAACGAGTTGGAAGTTTAGATCGTTTGTCAAGTAAGTGCTGTAATAGTAGAAATCGACGTGAAGCTTCCTGTCTTTTCTGTCTTGTGTGAGGTTAATCGTTTGTCCAAATGTAGTCCAAGGTAGCGGATCTGTTCGACAGGGGTAAGAGTAACATCATTAAATGAAACTGTAGGGCAGTCAGTAGGTTTACGACGAAGGGTAAATGTGATTTGATGGGATTTGTTGGAATTTATCTTAATCCTCCAATTACGACACCATTTTCCGAGGGCTGTGATATGGGATTGGAGATTTTGGGATACGATTAATTATTTAATTCTAAAGTAAAGATAGAAGTTAAGCTTCTATATTTTGGTATACAGACTTTTGATTGAAAATTTCTCTATACCTTTTGTCATCATAGTTACTTTTTCTTCCTTCTTATGTTTTTTTTCTTCTATTTTATATATTTACATTTATGTCTTCAAAGTGAATGGTCACTTTTTTAAACTATTACTGTTTGAAATTTGTTTATTTTTTATTTTATAATTAATATATACATTTATTATTATCAATTGCCTATTACATATTTATGTACCATACTATATTATTAATTAGATTTAAAATAATATATCTTCACTATTGTGTTGCCATTTATGCACCTGACCCATAAATACCCCCTGCGTACTATAGTACTATACTGCGTAGATATTAGCTTATATTTACTATATATAGGTACCATAGTCACGGTTTTTTCCAGTATAACATAAACATGTTACAATATGAGCGTAACTCCATATTGTAACATGTTTAGACTCTTGATGTAGTAAACCAGTTGTCAAAGACCCTAAAAAACATTAAATTTAATATCAATCTATATTTAAGCTCAGTAAAAACATTAGGAAAGTAATTTCTACTGGTTTAGGCTGAAAAGCAGTAGCCTTTACTGCCTCTCCAAAACCTAAAAGCAACTCTCCAACACTTAAACAATTTGTTTTACTTTCTTAAGTATTTTTGAATCCAAAGGTACAAATATTTTGTTTTTTTAACTAATCAATAGCAAATAGAAGCATGTTTATTTATACATAAAGAATTAATTTTGTTAGCTTTTAAAATATCATAACACATACCACATTATTGTCATCTAAAGCAATTTAAATTTTAAGAACTTTGATCATAATTCTTTTGCTTTGACATGTTACATAACATATTTTGCTTTCTTTAGTGCTTTTGTTTACATTTTTGATATGAAGAATGATACGAACCTTTAGTTTTATAATAATTAAGAATATTACAAATATTAGCTATAAACATTTCAATGCACGTACAAACTCGCCAATTTCTTTAACAGAGATATGTTCATTTACTTATAATTATTTTGTAGGATGATAGCCCTGGTGGGGGACGAACTATCTTCCTACAATTTACTACTTACGGACAACAATTTTCTCCAAATTTATAATTATTGCTTCAAAGTATACAATTTATTTTTTATAATTATTACTTGTGCAATATCATAAATTCTAAGTATAAGATTAAATTAAGAAGGTATTATATTGTATTCATACGTATCTTATGTTTGTATGGATTTATTCTAGTATTTAGTTTCAGTTCACACATTCGTGTTAATTATAATCGAAATACTGTGTTTTATTATCAACTTTGTATGTTTATTTTGTAAATTTATATAATTGAAGAAGGGCATAGAAAAAAAAATTAAATGGAATTAATTTATAAATTATTCATGGAGTTGACGTGTGGGTGGGAAAGAATGCTGAAGAATGTTTTATAAATTTATAAAACAAAGAAATTTAATTATTATTTAAATTAATAACAGATGCATTATTAAATTAAATTAAATTATTAAATGTTACTCTTTTAAAATGCGTCTGCTTTATGAATAAAAGGATGAACGCGACACCAATGGCGTGTCCGGTCTACATTATAAAAACCTTAATCGTTCGGCTTTTTATCAATTGATTTTCTAGAGACATTCTTGAACGTAAATAGTGAAAGAAAAAAACTGTCTTTTTAATATGTAGAAAGTATAAGAGGTAATTTCATTTAAAGATTTTTTCCAAATCACTTTAAAATTATAAATCTCTTTAAGCGCTCATATTCATACTATAACTGCTCTGCTAATTTCCTTTATCAGATTTTCTAGTTATTATATATTTCAATTATCTGTCCTTACAGACTGCCTGCCGGACATGAGCAATCTTGGCAACTCCCTATGGATTCTGCTTCTCCTAGGAGCCTTATTTTTCTATTTTGATTTTTTTAATTTTTTCAATGATATTTACGACTGTACTTACATAAAAATACATCTAGTAAATTTGATGTAAGATACCAATGATATGATACAGGCACGGAGGAGGAAACAAGATTAGAACCTAGTTAGTTTGAGTAGTTAGGGAGCTTATAACGGAAGGATTTATATCTGGTTCGGGCTAGATCGGTTACATAGGGAACATTAAGGTCTTTATGAATTATTTTATTAGTGACAAAGTAAGGAGCATTGACGATTTTACGAAAAAAAATTGGATTAAATCGATTGGGTATGAGAGGAATTAGAAGGTTTAGTGGAGCCCCAAAGCTCAACTCCGTACGTCCAGATAGGCATTATTATTGTCATGTAGATCAGTCTTTTATATATAAGGTTGGAAGTTTAGACCGTTTGTCTAGTAAGTGCTGTCTTGTATGAGGATTCCAAGTTAGACGTTTGCACAGATGTAGCCCAAGGTCGCAGATCAGTTCTTCAGGGGTAAGAGCAACATTATTAAAGGATATTGTTGGGGCAGTAGGTATGGGATTCGAGAGTATGTAAAGAAAGTTTTGGGCTTCAGAGCCTTTTTTAAGAATTAAGGAATGATTAAGTGCTGTCTTCTTTGCACTAGTCAGATTGAGTCAAAAAGGAAACTTTTTCTGAAAAAATCGTTTTGCTAAATTTTGAGGTTGTAACTTTTTTATAGAGGGAGCCCTTCAAGTCAATTAAATTTCATCGCCGAACATGTGATACCTCATTAGTCGAAAATAATCGACAATAAGATTTTAATGGCATGGGGGATTTCGATCCAAGCTTGATGGCTACGGGATGGATATCGACCCCTTATGCCCTAGTTATGGTTTTTCCTGAGACTGTGGATCACATCATAGTCTTTGATGCATAGCAGACTGCTGAGGGAAACCGGACTTTACGCCCTCACAGAGAACAGCTTCCCTCAGTTAGTAAGCGAAAAAACTATCCGTATTACAAAGAATTTGTAGTTTGGAAGATTTATTATTAGACCAAGCTACTTCAATCTTCGTCAAAGAAGACCAGTCCCTAGAATGGCTGCTGACGGAAGAGACCCAGAAGACTGAAAACTAATGAAACCTGTAAGAAAACTGTACATGAATCATTGAAATTGTAAATTGATTTGTTAGCAGTAGTTTGATGATGGAAATGTAACATCGAACTGCTGCTGCACACCTGTATTGCTTATAAGGCAGTGGAAGGTGGAAATAAATTTTTAAAAAATATGATTTTAATAATTCATCAACGCATCTTCCCTATCTTGTATTAACCATCGTTTGGTGGGATTCCTATATATTTTTTTCTGTTACTAGAATGAAGCATCAGTTTTTAATTTTTCAAAATGGTACAAAATTTAAGTATAAGTAACAGTTTAAGCGATATATGGACATCAATATATTCTTAATATTCATCAATTGATGACCCCTTTCAATTTATATTTCTGAATAAAATAAAAATATTATACTGATTGTGAGTAAAGATGAAATACGAGGTTGAGAGCAATTTAAGAAGCGTTATTCCCTGAAAGGTAATATACTGGTAGCCGAAATGATCTTAACAGCCTGACTATTTCGCATCTTTAAAATGAAAGGAAAAAGTGAGATTTCCCCTGTCGCGAATGACTGGCAAGGAACGAGTGGCTGCTAGTTCACACGTAACTAATATCTTCCATAAACAGCACGACGCTTCACCATTAACCAATCACTCCTGCGGAACTAACCACAACGTTATTAATTAATAATTGATTTATAGGTGACATTCTAGCTTGACTTCATAAATTAGTATTCTAGTTTTAAGTATTGATGTGTATGCAACATCATCGAACGAAAATAATTTTGAGATTAAGGAAAAAAATATATAAGTTTTTGTTTTTAATTCTTAAAATATAAACAAATATATAGATACTATCTGGTCATAAATATTTCCTACAAGCTAATCGGTTTTGAAACAAAACTTGAAATTAGAAGCTATTACTTTACAGAAAATTGTTAATATTGCTTGCTAAACTAACAAATTTGTTTGAAAAAATATATTAAGCAAAACGTTTTTTGTTATTTTTAATTGTGTTTCAAATCAAATAATAAATTAAAAAAATATTATAGTAAAACAAAAGACCCAATAGATCTTACATATCAATGTGGATTGGTAAATAAAATTCCATGCATTATTTTTCCAACCTTATATTTTGGTGAAATAAAGCAATATACCAAATATAGAATACATCAACATGAAAATGACTAAAAAATATGAAAAAAAAACTCAAAGAAAACAGCATTGGTACAATATGTTTTTCAAAATAAACATGGTTCTAAATTTGAAAATGTCAAAGCGATACATAAAGAAAATAATATTTTTAAAAGAAGAAAATCGGAACCAATTTACTTTTCAAAAAATTATAAATTATACAGTAAACTTTAAATCAGATTCTGCAGGACTAAACCACCAGTATTCTGAAATTTTCAGTAAAATCAATATATAATTATTAGTAAAATGGTAGTTATAAGATGAAATATTCAAATTCTTGAAATATACAGATTTATATATATATATGAATAAGTGAGTGCATGTGTGAAAAAAGGGGGTGTGTAAAAGTATGTTTATATCAAACATTCAGTAATTATGTTTTAAATAATGTTAAGTTTAAATAAAAAAACAATGTAAATAAAATTGTTAATAAATTAATCTTAGTAATAAAGTGATAACAGAGCCCTAACCTGTTGAAGGTATGTAGGTATTATTGTTGGCATAATTAATGGGGTTAATAGAAAAGGAAAAACAATTTTTGAAGGATGTTTTTGTATTGAAATTATGTGATTTGTAAGTGAATAGTTATTTTAAAAAAGATTGATTGATTCACTGTTGTGATATTTATTTAATACTTATTTTTGTTTTTAAAGTTATAGGACATGAGCAATTAGCCTGCAACAAATACAATTTGATGGATTTTGACAATTCAATGATTAAGGTATGTTCGAAAACAATAGTACTGTGTGAGGAGGTAGTGTAGTAATAATGTGAAAATAATTTTTATATGTTGCCTCGTTGAAAATGGCCTAAGGGCCGAAACGTTAGAAGTTCTTTGAAATATAAAGTTGAGAGAAAAAGTGGATCATTGAAGTTTGTTTTAATAAAAATTCTATTACATATTTTATGCAATTTCTTATTTCGTTCTTATCCTTTTGTTTTTTTTATTAAAATTATAATATTATTATGTAGACTTCCTTTTTAACATATTAATAGTATTAGTGCTAATTAGCTTCAATTTTACGAGCTAATAATTACTTTGAGAGTTTTTGCTAGTGTTACTTTGAAA
>NW_027112128.1:831457-865486 GCF_000696795.3 Halyomorpha halys | reverse complement strand
CGACACAGCACCTCCGTAAAGTAAGGATGGTTTTTACGTTGAAAATTACGTAACGTATAGATAATTTGTAAAAATACTTATAATAGATTACCAGAGAGGCCAGGTGATAGATCAATGTCAATTGAAATTATTAAATTGAGAGGTTTATTAATATAAAAACTAAGAGCTAAGAGAGCTATCTAAGGAAGAGAACGGGGGGATTGTCGGTTCAACATCACTTTTGAAATATTTGCTTAAAACGGGAAAGGGAGACTTTAAGATAGTTAAATCGAGCAATATTTAAAAAGCGCCTGAAATTGGAAAAAAACGAGAATTATTTATTTTAAATTAATCTTAATCAGGGACTTTTTTATTTTTATTATTTAATTATTAGAGATTAATTATTAATTATATTTAATTTATTTAAATTACAGAAATATTTAATTTTAATTTTATTATTTGGGATTTCACAATACTCTTCGTTTTAGTGCAGAACGAGATAGTGTAACGCCCGAAATCAATTTTTATTTATTGTTTTGTTTTTTCTACGCTTACCTAACACGTTTATAGAACTTTGGGATCCTGACTAAGTTATTGGGGAGCAAATTACACAAACCCCTTCGAAAGCATACGGCGGAGTTGATAGTACTAGAAACATTCCAGACATGTTGGATTTTGAATTGCTGAATTATTTGGAGGCATATACAGTACGACCTGTGGTGTTTTTGAAAGAATACGTTGCGTTATCACGTGATTAATTACACCAATAACTAATTTGACCGTATTTTTAGTCGTTCGATTGGAGGGATTTTCACTAGTAACCACTGAATATGTTCATTGAACATTTACAAGTAGTTGGTAAGAACAGTGACATTCCATTTTAAAATCTTGAAGTACATTTGTCTGTTGTCTCGGGACGTGGGAACTTGATCTTGAATTAGTCGGCTAATTCTAGAATATAAAAATGTAAGTTTTTTCGTCACCGGATTTTAATAGATTTCTATACCCTACCTATCCTAGAAGGAAAGCATAGTTTTTTGTTCAAACAATAACTAATTTTTTTTGAAAGGGAAATGATGGAGAGCATCGTGAGACCTCACTCGGGAGTGAAAAACTTTGAATCAGGAAACGCGGAAGCTTTTCAATAACGTGTGCCACGAATTCATCCTTAACCGACCATAGTTTATGGCTCCAAAATATAATGTGCATTTATGAACAATTGTAAAGGAATTTCACGTCTCATAAATGAAATTTATAACCTTTGAAAATAAGATATGCAATTGAATTGTATATTTTTTTAATTATTTTAGTTTTTACAGCTTACAATATTTAGCTTAAAGACAATAATTATTAGTAATAACTAATTTAAATTCAAGATTAATGAATAAACAAAATGAACAAAATACAAAAAGGAAGAAATGTTATTTTTTTATTTTCATTCTAATGAATAAGATATAATGCGCTAATAAGGATGAAAAAATAAAATAGCTATATGACGTACAGACATCTACTTGATAACGATTTTATAATTTTAAAACCTTTAATCGGAGAGATGGGGTTTGACAAAACCCAGATTGCAAAAGCTTCATATCTGGGATCTTTAAACTCATAGCAGAAAGTCTGTGAGCCTAGGACATTTAAATTATTTAGCAACCAAACACGCTTCTTAATTAAAACTTTGTGTCTTATGTCCTTCTTTCTTTAAATGTAAACAAATGCAATTTATTTGATGCCTAGCGACCTAATGAAAACACGTTATTGTATGTTTTATTCCCGTCAAAATTTTTCTTGGGGCTAAGAAGAAATAATAAGTAAACGTGCTTGTTTTTTGTTTTAATTTGTGCGGCAATTATAATATATATACTTTTATCGTTGTTATTAACTCTTAGTACACTTTAAGAGGTACAAAAAATTAAGTAAATTCCTGCCTTGCTCCAGATATCTCTAATATTGTTCTTAATGACCTTCTCGACTCTACAATACCTCTATTCTCTCAAGACATAATTTTCATTAGGAAGTACGGGAACGACCTCTTCCTTGTCCTCAATCCTGACAGAATACCCGAGATTCTACCACCCTCGTCTTCGGTTTACTATTGAAGGTGAAATTGACCATTCCCTCCCTTTTCTTGACCTTCTTATTATCATAAATCCCGATGGCTCCCTATCCATTGATTGGTATACCAAACCCATATACATGGGTATACCAAACCCACTTATTCTGGCAGACTCCTCAACTATTTTTCTCAACAACCTTTAACACTAAATTATTAATGTTGTTAAGAACCTTAACCACCGGTCCAATAGCACCAGACCAACGTACAACGTATTAAACAGATCCTATTCAACAACAATTTTCCTCAGAAAGTGACAAACAAACTACTTGATTCTTACATTAACCGTGTTACTCCAGTCCCTCCTATCCTCAACTCTTTTCAACCCACTTAGCCCTTTTTCAGTACAGGTCCCTTCTGTATATCCCCATTCTTTCTGACAATATTCAATAATCCTTAAGATCCACTATTCCCACCCTACGTCTTGGCTTGAAGTCCCACAACAAAATTTCCTATCTTTTTTTCCTAAGAATTTTTTTAATTCACAATACTATAACTTCAAGAAAATAAAGTGCTTTGTAATAAAACATTTTAAAGTACTAATTAATTAAACACATATATGTGCTTACAACGTTCAACATCATGAACAAAGTACAGCATTTTGGTAATTGTCTTGAAAAGTTTAAAGGTCGTCTACTAAAGCACTGTAGTTTGCATATGGTGTTATCCATTGTAAACAATTCAAGTGTTTAACTATTAACACTCGGATTTTCAGTGAATATATCCTATAAAATTTTCGCTATATAAAAAGGAGTTAGAAGAAAAACAGAAAAATAAAGGCAATAAACTGATCAAAAAAAGAATAATAAAGGTAAATCCAATGATATAAATACATAAAGTGCGATAATTGCATAGACATCCAAATGTATGTCCGGGCCTACCCGCCATATTCCTTTATTTAGAGACAGAAACTCAAGGATAAAGTAATATTAATATTTTTTTTGTTTAAAAAACCAATATGATATATAATTTTAATTAGTAATGAAGTTCCTAAGTTTATTTTCAAAGTAAAATGCATACATAAATGTTGGTAGTTGTATTTTTTATTTATACTTGATTTATATGACCTTGATTTATATGGCTAGCGTGTTTGGTTATGTAATAATTTCAATGCCCGAGTCTACTCGATCTTCTCTTATGGTTTTGTCTTACCTCACATTTCTCTGAATAAAGGTTATATAATAATACAATTATAATAAAACAGATGAGTGTACAACATATAACCATTGTTTCCTTCTTACTCACTAATTAAATAAAATTCATCAAAATGAAATAATTTCCGAGCATATATATTCCGGATGGAATATGTATCCGTGTCAATTTTATGTTACATGGAAAAATTCAACTTAACTCATAATTTCAGTAAATAATAAAATTAGTTAAATCAAATAACATGAATCAATATTTTACCTATCTTTCCTCTCATATTATTTCCTGATTCTAACCTTTCAGTTACAATCTATTTTAGATGCGGTACGAAGATTATGGTTAGTAAAAACACTCAATATGAATTGTACTCGGTTTGCCAAGCAATGTTGCTCCAACTGGATAGTAATAACCGGTCGAGTTAGCAATATAATTGGGAAACAGAGATGAGCAAACATCTGGAGAGCTTCGGAATGTTCTCAATATTATTTAATGATCCGATCAGTAATAAAATCAGAAGGCCAGTGGAGATCATTGAAGCCTACAGAGAATTCACCAAGCATTATGATCTCTTATTACAGGAATCGACTTTAAACACTTAGTAAGGGCGTTCACGCCCTTGGAGAGTTTGAAAAAACTGCGTCCTCCAATACCGGGGGTCTATACCTTTTTTTATATAAATATCTGTAAAATTGTTTATTTTTTTAATATAAAAACGTATATTTTTTGGCTTTTCATAGTATTGCTGTTGTGAACTCGAATGGGAAGAAGTGGGAAGGACAGAGAGTTTATCAGTTGGATTCATCCATCAGTTGACAGTAGGCCAAGATACATTACAATAACAAGCTAGATTTTTACGTATATGGCTGCCTGTTATTTGTTGACTGTATACAATCGGCATAATATTACAGATAGTTGTTGTGCAGTAATTTTTAATAACCTTAAATATTTATTCGATTAACATAAAATATTTAATAGAAGATATATATAATCGTGTGGAATATATAAAAGGAAGATGGTCTGCTGTTTAAAAAAAAACTCAAATAGTAATAAAACCATCTATTACGTTTAAACGTTTCTCTCACTTAGTAGGACTTCATCAGAGCTAAAAAAGATACATACAACTAAAATAATGTAACAAAGGAAGGTGATGGATAACATAAAATAAAAATAAACTAAATATGATTTAAAATATGTGAAAATTTATAAATACATGAAAAAAGTAAATTAAAGAAAATAAAATCAAGATATACAGTGAAAAGTAAAAAGGAAAAGGGGAAACTCAAGTCGTTTTTTCTTTACCCTTAGTTTATTCTGTGGGTATTTATTTTACTTGCATAAATTACACTAGTCTAAAAAAATGGGATAGTTTCATGAATAATTTTGTGCCCTTTTTGTATTCGCCATTGGCTTGGGCACACCTAGCTATGTAGGCCCTGGTTTTTGGACGCTCCGCGGAAGCAGCCAAAAGATCAGCTGCCCCATAGCTTACCTGAGATTTATGGCCCAAGACTAGTATATAGTCTCGTACAAAAGACATCTATTACCATTTACGATGCTTTAACCAATTATAAATAACAAAAAATCAATTATAAAAAAATAAATATATAGAAACGATAATATAATAAAAGAATTGAAGACTTACTATATCCACTCATATCTACCACAAAGTAAAGCAAGTAAAAAGAAAAACCTACCGCCTCCATCACCTACTACTGTCACCTGCTCTCTCACTACGTCTAAAATTACAAATTTATATGATTATACTACGTCCGGCTCTCCTATACGGTGCGCCGCTCTTCACTCACCTCCGGGACGGAACACAGCGCAATCTTCAACAGTTTCAAGACACTGTTCAGCGGAAAATAGTGAGGTCTACATCACTGAGGAAGACTAAAGCACCTCAACTTCACGAGATCTTCGACCTACCGACTGTGCCCGAGTTTATACAACGGAGGCACATAAAGTTCTTCGACTCGCTGAAGACCAACATCAACCCGCTGTTCAACACTATCGCCCTCTACAGCACCAATCAGATGGCAACAGTGCCAATAGTGACCTATCACAAACAGTGCAACAGACACTTTTTTGAACCTTAGTTTTAGTTTTAGTTCTAGTGCCATCACAACCCTCAATTGTGCCCCAACACTTTTGACTCACTTCCATGTACTCAGCTCTTCTTATCACTCCAAACCCTCCTTAAAATGTAGCCCTGCTACAGTAAAAGGAGTAAAATCTGCCCATTATTAATATTATTAATATCATATCTATTAATATCATGCTGTTTCAAATTAAAAGGGGTTCTGAAAAAAAAAAAAAAAAAGTAATTCCAACATTGTAAATTACCGCATCTCTAACTACAGGGAGGTTGGAGTGGAACTTTGTAAACTCTTGAAATCATTTTTCGATTACACTTGTAGTTAACAATGTAGTTGGCTGTTTCTTATGAGCCAGTGTGAATCCACTATCAATTTCTTTCTTTCCGTACAAGATGCCACTCCCAGACTGTATGTAACCCTAAACCTGAAACTTAGATCTTGATACCAGAATATGATAGCTTTTGTCTGCTTATGCATAATGTTAAATAAGCAGTATATCATATTTTTAATTGTGAGGAATGTACATACACAGCTTAGTTAGATTTCGTATCATTAATTTATTCAACTGATTTTTAATTATTATTATTGTTGAGTATCAATATTTGTATATGTATGTACCATTTACTGTACTGGTTAACTGTATTTGCATGAGGGTTGCCCTATTAAAAAATGTTCTTTATTATAGTTCGAAGATTTAAAAAAAAATATTTAGAATATAATAGTGAAAGTGATAAAAATATAATATTATTGTTGTGAACAAAGAACTTTATGGAAAATTAATTATTATTACTTTAAATTAAACTTAAGAAAAGAAATAATTAACTGAAAATGAGGCAGTTCCGGAACCCCTCTCCTTATCTCAAGGACAATGACCCATTCATAAAGGTAGAGTAGCAGACCGCTTCACTTTCGCTCCTCCTTTAAATTATTTTTCCCCGGGAATCATTTCTATTATTTTCCTTAGGTACCAGGAAAACCTCTTTGGATCTGTTAGCCGAGTCCGTTCCATGAATGAAATGAAAAGTAAAAGAAAACTTTCCTGGAATCCTTTTGTGTTAGGGAAATCGTAGGGTGTTACTCTCTTGTAATTAAAGTTCATTCATGATTTTTCATTAAAAGACATTAGGGCTTTGTAATATAAGAATATTATTTTTAAGATAAGAGTTCGTTATCACCAATCAATGCAGCCTGTAATTTGTTTTTATGCGATAATTTTTTTTTTTTAACCAGCACATAGTACACGTAAATGACATCTATCTGCGGAGAGAGTTTTAATACTTTCTGCGGTGATATTGCCAAAACGGTCCGAAAAGAAATCGTAGATTATAATGATATAACGAATTACGTATCAGGACCTTCTGATGGCCATGAAGAACCCAATTATACGACAGCATATAAAATCCTATATTGTGGTAAATCAAAATGTCGTTTGGGATTGTTACTATTATTGAAAAGAATGACATTATAAATTTTGGGCTCGTATATTCAGTTATTGGGACATATCCAAGCAGTAGTAAGTTCAGGAATTGACATGACGAAGATAGAATACAATTATGAGAAAAGTATGATTAAGCATTTTACGACAGAGGAATATAACAGAAAATTGGCGTACTTGAGTACTTAAAAAAATTACTATATAAGAGATAAAAAAAAATAAATAAGAATAATATAAAACATAAATATTCATTTATTTTTCCAAAAATTAGCTTAGCATAGCACACTTAGGTGCATGTGTTTTCCCAAATTATTTAGTCGACCGTGAACTATGTAAGCTAATTTAAGGAAACTTACTGTTAGTTATGAGTTATGCTAAGCAAAATCAATGTAGCTCTCACTCGAGAATCAGCATCAATTTTCTTTTAAAATTTTTCAAAATGCATAAATATTTGCTTTATAGTCTTCAATCGGCCCTAAGCGTGTACATGTTATGTAACTAAGACAGATTTATTCTACGTTAAAAAAAAAATATATTTACATTTTAATTTTGTTTAAAAATATCTTTATTGAAATTTACAACTGTATATTATATAATACATCCAGTAAATTTAATCTTAGTTAAAATGGAATGTTACAGGCGTGTAGAGCAACCCATTGGTAGCACTATAATGATATTTTACATTAGCTGGTCTCGTGGCCATCTTCTTATCAGGCGCCTCGGAGGATTGTCAGGAATGGAAGAGGATGCAAGGTTATAAACTAGGGGGTTTGAGTGGTTAGGGAGTTTGTAATGGAAGGAGTGATATCTGGTTCGGGCTAGATCGGTTACATAGGGAACATTTTCAATTTTAACCCATAAATGTTTGGTTAATTTTTTTTTAAAGCAAAATCCATTTCTTGAAGGAGCTTTTGTGTTATTACTAATTTTTTTCGAAAGATTTTCTTAAAAATAACATTGGGGAAGAAATAATTTCTGTTTTGAATCTAACAGCCTAGAACAACGTTGATCCCTCCAGCATTTTAGGTTAAATAGTGGTATTTTCTCAACTACCACGTTTTTCATATTTCCACTACTTCCGGTATCTCAGCACTTAATTTATCTCAGACCGTATAGCTAGTGATGAATTTTATTAATAAATAGGCTGAACACACACAAAGAAACGCAACTTGAATTTTTCATAGAATAAACAATATTAAGTCCATTTTCGTTATATGGTTTTAAGGTGTGGAATTGATTCGTGAATTTATCAGACACAGTTTACAAATTCCCATTCGCTGTAACTAGCAGTTGAAGGTGCAGTGGCTTAAACCAGATTAATGCAAGATATTTTGCAATGAACTCTGTATTAATTTGTTTTTATTATAATTATTTTAATTTTTTCAAATTATTTTTTAGTATATAAGTCAGTTATTTATTTTAATAATGCTTTAAATGTTAGTTTATTGTTTCTTTCATTTATCAATTTCATGTTTATTATTATTTCTCAGATACATCATTTATTTATATTGTTTACTAATTTGTTTTTATTAATTACAATTATTCAATAATAAACAATACTGGGCGATAAACTCAGGAGAATAATGGTAGATTTTTTAAAAATTTTATTCACTTTTATAAACGCAGGAAAGTGATTTATTAACAAATTAAGTTGTTTTTTCTTAATTAAACTACAATTAAAATGTTTTAATATACTAACAATAAACAAATATAGTATACAGTATTTTAATCTTAATTAGTAAAAGTCAAGAAGATCGTTAAGGTTATAAAGTAGTATTGAGGAGAAACGCATTGTTAGTATGCATTGAGTAAGGGCATGCAATTAGTGACTCAAGTTGCCGTGCATTATTTTATTAGAGCAGATCTTAACTAATATATAAACTACTTATTAAATTAAATAACTTATTACATTTTACATTGTTTCAAAATATCTAAGATACATTATTTGATAGAAATGCTGCTAATGAAACTTACTTCTACTGCTCATAAAATAATTTGGATAGCTTTGTTCGATAAAAGTGCAGCAAGGTCTATTGGGAAACCTGAAGTTATTTTAACTTTCCATGTTGAGTAAGAATTAAGTAAATACATTCAAAAGAATTTCATAATAATTCTCACTCTTTAATTATCCATTTTAGTATCATTTCTACATTTAATGTTGACAAACCCTTAAAAGTGTGATAAATTAATGATGAAAAATCTACAAAAGAAATAAGTTGATTATTGTAATGTTTTAGTAATAATAAAAAGTATTTAAAATTAAGTGCAATTGGCAGCTTTTTCAAAGTGGCTGAAAGTGCTATACTTAGAGTATAGTTAGAATGCTACCAATGGGTAGTTTCTCTACACGCCTGTAACACTCCAATTTAACTTAGATCAGATTTAATAAATGTATTATAATGTACAGTTGAAAATAGCAATAAATAAATTTTTAAATTAAATAATTTCTATAGTAGGGGTATTCATGATGTTATGTTGAATATAAAATGTTTTACCATGTCAAATGTTATAAGTATAGCATTGTGAGTAGCCTTATTTAAAGTCATAAAAGCTCCTAGTGGATTTTTGAGAAACTTGTTGTATAACCATTCCTTCCAAAACTTCATGTTATTGTTTACTTCTAAGTTTAAATTAAAGTAATTTATTACGACATGCCTAAATTGAGTGAAAAGTGGAAGTTGTTTGAAAGTTTGGCTACTAAGTGTCTTCTAACTTGTGAGGAAGAGAATCAAAATGAGCTAATTGACAATTGTCATTACACTATGATTATTGCCATCCATTGCTTGATTAGATTTAAAATCATTTTAATACTAACACAATCAAAAGACGAACTACGAGCAAATAAACTACGACAACAAACAAAAAGGTGAGCTCAGCTGGTCTGTCTCGTGATGTCATTCTCTATTTAACAGACTCTCAGCTATGTTATATGCTATATAGTTTTAACATGCTAAATATATAAGGAAATATTTCTCCATTTAACATAAGTTATTCCATTTAACACGCTTTAACATGTTAAACTAAAAATCATGAATACCTTTACTATATTAGAATTAGCTGAATTATCACTTAAACGCAATTTTTTAAATTATAAATTTTTTAGTGCATTTAACGATCTTCGATTTTAGCCCTATTGGAGTCTTTATGTTTCATAATTCCAAGATAACGTTTTTCCAAAACCAATATTTGTTTCCCAAATAATGTGAAATCGTCATTATGGGAATATATTTTGGCAAATAATACGAAGTGTCAAGTTTTAAGAACAGAGAATGTCAAAAGAATTGCACTATATCAAGGGTACATCCCTAAAAGAAGCTCATTTTATTCAAGGGAAAACTAAAATCTTTGCCAATTATTGTTTGAGAGAGATTTGTTAAGTAGTTATAAAAAAAATATCCATATTGTCTCAACATTAGGGGTGTTTAAAGAATTTAGAGTTTAGAACTTAGGAGTTTAAAATAAAATATAATAAAAAACAACAAAATAAATAAGATATAAGTATTCAATATCGTGAAAACTATCTACCACAAAAAAATAAAACGTTTTTTAAAAGTAAGCAACTTTCTAAAATTCCAGATCTTGAATTGAAGGTCTTCCTTCATGTTCAACATTTTTCGAAATGCAGTTATTCAAACATTATTTATTTTTATTTTTTTTTAAACATAATTTACCATATTTTCCAAAATATGAAGGAACAAAAATAGTTAACAACTATTTATTTGTGGGCGTTTCGATCCACTTTGTAGAGCATCAACATGGTTGTTCGAGTTACAAACGGTTTATAGTTTAATAAAGAACACTTACTGTTCCTGTTGTTTAGTCTACTTTATCGAATTATTTTCAGTCAAATAATGAATCAGATGCAGTTAAAACTGTTAGCATTTGCTGATGATAATTATATAAATAATAAGTAAAAATAAGTATTCCCCTCCCCCTCAAAAAAAAGAAGAAATTTCAAGGGGAGTGTGGAAGAACAAAAAATAAAGAGAGGGGAACTTATAATGTATTACTTTTTTACTTATTGTAGATAATTAACTCATGTGTGGAGAAGAAACTCAATAAAAACGAAAAATTTAAAATCGAATCATGTTGTCAGTTTGTAGATACAAACCTAAACACACATGCAAATATGACCCTGGACAACACGGGTAAACAAATATAAAACTTAAGGCGATATATATCTCCATTTTATGTAGTTGTTATTCACCAAAATTTTTAGTAATTAATCATTTGAATTTAAATAACTTACAAAGTCAAGGTACAAGTGATACTAAAGAAATTCAAGAATATAAACCTTAAAATATACGGTGATAATTTTGAAAAATTAGTTATTCTAGGCCTTTTTTCTTTTATTATCGTCTTTTACTGAACAATTTCGTCTAAAAAAAGGGGTTATTTTAGACCATTTATAACTCCAGGTATTAGTAAACTTTTAATCATCTTCTCATTCTGAAACATTTCGTCTGAAGAGAAAATTCGTCATTTTTTTTTTTTAAACAATTATTTTAGGTCTATATAAGGTTTGGTAGTGGTAAAAGTTTGATCATCATCACTTTCAGAAAAATTTTGTCTTTTTTTTTTAAACATTTGTTATTTAAGGTTAACGTAACTCGAGGTATTGGTAAAAGATTTATCATCTTTTTCTAAACAATTTCGTCTGAAAATTTTTTTTTTTTATTTTAAACATTTGTTATTTTAGGCCTTTGTAACTCAAGGTATTTGTAAACTTTTTATCATAGCCTTTTCCTGAAAATCGACTTAGAAAAAATTTTCAATTTAGGCCTTTATAACTCCAAGTATTAGTAAACTTTTTATCATCGTCTTTTTCTGAAAAAAATAAAATAAAAGTTATTTTAGGCCTTTGTAACACCAGGTAGTGGTAAACTTTTTACCATCGTCTTTTTCTGAAAAATTTCAGTTGAAAACAGATTCTTATTTTTTGAAAAAATTGTTATTTCTAACCTTTGCAACTCCTTATAGTCGTAATCTTTTTGTCATAGTTTTAAATCAGAATCTATCCACATGAATTAGTTTACAATTAGTTCTGGACTGACTTGAAATTTTACTGCATTATTAAATTTGATCAATACTTTTCAAAATATGAATAAAAATCACATGCTTACATTTCAATCCTACCTTTGACTTCTTCGAAAATGCTATTATGCAGTGGAAATATAAATGGTGCCTTCGGAAAGTTTCATGTCGCGGGCAATATTTTTCAAGAGACTTTTCGGTACTTTGTATTAAAAGTTTTGAACAAACCAACTAAATAATGTTGGTGAAAATGACTCTAGAAATTTAATTCAATTAATTATATGTTTCCGTTATGGCAATATCGATATCGTACATCCGGAAAAGTAAGCGAAAATTGCAAAATATTTGGTTCCTCGAATTCTAATAAGAAAAAAATCTCATGTATCCTTTGTTTTTTTTATGCGGATACGAGGAACGGATGACTGGCAGGCGACACCCGACGAACGCTCGCCATTGTAGGCAGCAGGAGTAAGCAGCCATAAAGACAGTTTCCGCCGTTCACAGGACCTGAGCATGACTAATGCCTCAACAACTTGAGTGGGAATGTTCTCTTACATCATGCCCTAGGGCAAGTAATGACATACGGTCCATAACCAGCCTTATTTCCGATAATTTTAACTCAAAATCACAAATCTTCCTGTATGTAGATTATATTGTGTGAATGTGTATTTAACACTAATACACTGCCGAGGTGGTTATGAAAGATCTGACTCCAATAGATAATATTAGGTACACTTGACCAGAAGGCCTAGACAATACGTGTTCAATTAAGGTAAGGTAGTTCATTAGGTGGTGAACAGATAGGATAAGACATAATTTCTCTAAGGATGGCAACCTTTACTGTCCCGAGAAGGTACTTGTAAACTTTTTTTCTGATCCCTCTAAAACAGAAAACAAAATATGAATTTGTAATTTGCATAACGTATTTGTTACATAAAACAGATTTGATACTACCTTTTTCTACCGTAGGGTAGGGATGGGATATAGATATCAATATTATCGAAATATCGATATTTTGTCTCCGATATCCGATATTTTGATATCGATACCCAGTAACCGATAATATCGGAATATCGGTATTCTCGCTTCGATAATATCGGTATCTTAAAAAAAAAAAAGGACGGACCTTAAATTTTGATAACATACACTCCAATCTAATATGACTCAAGGCATATATGCAGGAGGAAAATTCATGGAAAAATATAATATGGCACAGATATTTCGATATTAATTAATCCAAATATCGATATTTTGTTAAAGAAAGTATTCAAGCTTAGAAATAGTATTTCGATATTTAATATTGATAATTTCATGTTCATTTCAATATTTAAGATTTTTACAATCATTCATTTCTAGCATTAGCGACAATATTCCCATATTATTTAACAACAAATTTAAAATGAAATATCGATATTTTGTTTCAATAATTTAATATCCATTTCGATATTTAACATATTTGATAATATCGATATGGAAGATTATCAACAATATCCTGATATTATTTTATAGAAATATAGATATTTTGTTTAAAAAGACTAAAAAATTATGAAACAAAATATTGATATATTGTTTCAATATACTAATTTTCATTTCGATATTTGACATTGTTAATAATATCCATATAGAAACTTATTAACGACAGTAAGATATTATTTTATAGAAATATGAGTAATTCGCAACTAAAACAAATTATGAAAAATATAAAAATAGTATTCCGATATTCTATTTTGATAAATTCATATTCCTTTCGATATTCGACATTGTTATTAATATGAATATCGGAGGTTAGAAACCATATTTCGATATTTTGTTTAATAGAAATATTTTATAATAATAAGCTATTTTATAGAAAAAAATAATAAAACATTTTATGATAAGCTAAAATAACGTATTTCGGTATTTTAAATTGACAAATTCATGTTCCTTTCGATGTATTACATTGTTACTAATATCCATATCGAAGATTAGAAACGATATTTTATTTTATAGAAATATCGATATTTTATGAAAGAAAACTATAATATTTTATGAAAAGCTAATAAATGGTTTATCGATATTTTATTTAGATAATTTCTTATCTATTTCGATATTGAACACTTTTGATAATATCGATATGAATGATTAGAAAAAGTATTGTGATATTTTCATCGAAATATCGATATTAAAAAGATTAAGTAAATTTTATAAAAATAGTTTTTCGATTTTATTTTATTGAATATCGATATTTTAATTTTTACTTTTCTATTCTATTTCCAAGTCTTTTTAAATGAAATTTTGTAATTTCAATAAAATAATATCGGCATATTGTTGCTAATATTCCATATCGATATTCCAACAATACAAAATATCGAAATAAATATGTCATTACCATAATAAAATATCGATATTCCATTTTTTAATTTTATATACAATTTTCTAGTCTTTTTATACAAAATAACGATATTTCGATAAAAAAAATATCTGAATATTATTGCTAATATGCCATATCGATTTAACAACAATACAAAATATCGAAATAAATATGTAATTATCAACATAAAATATCGATATCGTTTTTTAAAATTTTGTATACAATTTTCTTGTACTTAAACAATTATATGTTAGTTTGTATTTGTTATGTTTGTGATATAGTTTTCGTGGTGTTGCTTTGCTTCATCATTATCAAAAGTTTCTCATATATTTTGAATAGGTATGTCATAAAATAAGTCTTCCTATGTTATCATTTTATAATTATTATGACTTTAATTCGTTAAATTTTCGATATCGATATTTCGATATTTTAAAATATTGATATATATTCAAATATTATATATATATCACAATCCTCATTGTTCTTCAGTATTATTCAATATTAAAGCATTCAATCGATTGGCATATAATAGCCATGCAAAATATGTATACTTTTTGAGATAAGCGCCAAAAATGCTTAATGTTGCTATTATTTTTTTGTCCGGAAAAATTGGGCCAACCTTTATTCTTCTTTGGAATATCTTGAACATCTAGAAAAAAGTCCCTTAACATTCAGATGAACGGTCTGGCAGTCCATAAAGTACCAACAAACAAATATTCTTTTTTCTATATCAGATTTATTTGTTCATTGAAATTTTAGTCCAATTCATTGTAATTTCATTGCAATTTAGTTCTAAAACACTAAACATTTACAGATATAAAACAAAAACAAATATGCATAATATTGTTCGAATATCATTACCACTTTGCCTCAAATTACCATTTGACCTATCTATATCACCCGAGGTCCTATCGGCGTCAGCATTCGTTTGTCCTTGTAAGTCGTTCTTCATGTGATTGGGCGAATTTCTTCTTCAACTGTTAGTTTTTAAAGATCTCGTTGGAGATTATCATTTCTGATGAATCACTGTGCGTTCACTACTCCCTCGAAAACTTTATTTTGAATTTTTTGTATAATGGAGTGTCCAGATCCGGTTTTAGGAACCGTTTGTATATAAGAAGCTTGTTACATATAGAAAAATTTGATTTTCAACCTAAGAGCCTGCCTTGTTTGATTCATCGAGGTAAGGTGTTGAGTTTTTTATTATTCGCTCATTCCATAGAACTTTTACATCTAATGTCATCCCGAGATATTTTATCTCATATGAATAGGGGATCACTCTGTTGTTCTTGTATAAAACAGATATTTGATTTTCATGTTAGTAAAATCAGCCTATATCGATTTCGATTCATTAGTTTTATTTGCATTTCTGAGTCTATCACTATTGTTGTATTTAATGACCTCAATTCACTATATACGGTTAAAATTAGCTATATATATAAATTCGTGTTAGTTAACTTTTGATTATTTGAGCACTGTGAAGACAGCTACGACTTATAAGCTATAACAGTACAATATAAATTAATATCTGGTGATAAAACTAATAATTCAATGAAGAAAATACAAAATATTAAAATGAAAATAAAATAATTGAAAGAACTTATGAAGTGAATAATAAAGATAATAATTTACAATTAATAAATTAATAATAATGTGCTAATAATTTTTTAACGATATTCTGATTATCATTGTCTATAAACAGAGATTCTGTATCATCTATAATAAAATAAAACAACTCACATTTTAGTAGCAGTTTTAGGGAAATAGACTTCACCAACTCCCAAAAGATCTTACTTTCAGAACCACTCAAACTGATTAGGATCACTCTTGCATATCAAACAACGAAGGGAAAGGAGCAATTAAACTGGGAAGGCTAATGGACGAAATGCTCACTTTTTCAATACATATATTTATTAAAAGTAATTAATAATAAAAGGTTTCAAATTATGGTGTTTTTAATTTTTTTTTTTATTGCATCAAAAATAATAAATAATAAAAATGTTTTTCGGAATCATGATATCAAAACTCAAAAAAATGAATTAGTATTAATATCTAAAATAATAATACATTAAACTAATAATACATAAAAAACACAAAGGAAAAGAAAAAACACACAATAAAAAACTATAAGTTACCTGCTTTAGTTTTTTATGGTAAGTTTTTCTAATAAAATACCGAATAAATGTTATATATTAGTAGAGAATTAAAATTTCATGGATTTGAGGATTTCGGGCTTTTTTTTAATAAGGCGTTCGGTTGTAAACTTTCCTATAACTCCTTTATAATGTAAATTTGTATGAGTCCTAAAATAAAAAATATCCTTTGAAATAGTAACCTGTAATTTTCATGTTTGTGGTCTAATTTTTTCTATTAACCTTCGATTATACTAACAAGATAGCATTTTCACACTTAATATTAAAAGTTTTTGTGGTCAATAAGTGTGAAGTTGTCATGAAAACGGCTTATTTTCAAGTGGAGGCCTTTTTTTTTTTTTAGCTCATTATTAAAAGTGAATCTAATCATCATTCTAGTGTTTATATGCAAAGGATGTTCCAGTCTTGGTTCCAGTACAGTACACAACTTCATCCTTCCAAACCTCCACACTTTAGATTTTATTTCATCTGGGTAATTACTCTGGCATATTGAGGGTATCTTTTGATTAATAACCTTCCTTTATGCTCTACTAAATAAAATATGTAAAATGGGGTAACTTTTTTTTTTTAGATTCTCACAGTTAAAAATGTCATTTAAAAAAGTCTTAAAATTTAAAACAAATTCATATCGAGCACTTTGATCCGACGCGACCTGAAGGCGTAAATCGCCAAAAACCGTTAAGAATTCCTGTACTGTTTTTGACTACTTGCGTAGATATAGTGTTGAAAATCGAAAAAATCGTTTCCCCAAAGGGTTCGTTATCATTAATGAGGTATTTGATAATTAAGGTGAGGAGTCTAAATTGGTCATTATGATAGTCAATTTAGACTCCTTACCTGGTTGGAGTAACGCAAATTATAATAACAGCTTCTAATAGCAAATTGGGTTCTAAAACAATTTTATTTTGAAATTATTTTCGATTTTTCGCCCCCTTGACGCGTAAATCGTCAAAAAGCATAACTTTATCAAGCCGTGAAGTAAAAAACTTCATAATTACAGAAATACTGAGAGAAAAAAAATCCGTATATCATATTTTGCTTATATATATTCGGTCAGCAATAATGTCTGATTGTCCAGAGCATTCTCCGACACGGGTGATCATCATTAGATTATACAAGATGTTACGTCGACACGAATTTCTTATGGAAGAGCCACACACCAATATGGTTACTATGACGCTTAATGCTTTAGCGGATACATGCTATAAATAAGAAGTATTTTCCCTGTTACATGAGGCGGTACGGGGTGTGAGCGTCTAAGAACTGGGCTGGAGTAAAAGATAATTACCTCTTACACTACGGGCAGCGTGATGAAAATAGTTCGTGACTTGGGCGAGCACGTCACATGTATAATAATTCTTAGAGAACTGAGTAATCATGAAGGTATGTACACATATCTTCATAAACAATAACTTTAGACAAACAGTTCTTTAATTACTTTTAATATATGTGTGTATATATTAGTCTCCTTAACTTGGACAATTCCAAAAAATAAAATTTAATATTGACAAAATTTTGTAAGCTTAATAAACACCATAATTAATGTTATCACCTCCAATAGAATAGCCTGCCAAAATTGGTAGACTAAAAGTTTTCCTAACTGAAATATTCCTAGGGTTAATTGAATCCGATGCGATACATTCACAATGCATGTGATTAAAAATTCGAATACTTTCTTTTAATTTCCATCTCAAAATCCTTTAACTATATTGTGTTTTTTTTTAGTACACTGTTATTGATAAGAGAAAGTTAATATTATTTTTTTTTTTAACACAGTCATAAAAAATTAAAAAAATAAGCTTTATATTTTAGTCAAGTTGGCACCTTGCTATTTCATGGTAATAAAATACATTTAGCAGTATTTTGTTTCCTCAGTCGCTACATCCCCAACATCATCTTGATAAAAAAGAAAAATATACTGGATAATAAATGTAACTTCATTTTTTTTTTTTCAATTTCTTATATTAAGACATTTCCTGAAATGCTCGATTATTCTTATTATATGAATATATTACAAATAAAATAATAATATATTACATTTTAAAATATCTGAACCTTTATAAAACATCCTTTAATCTGTTATTCATTAATTACTAGCAAATGAGAGTGAAACCCTTCGACAAGAGTAAAGAATTTTTAATATGAAGTTCACAGTATCCTGGCCCTTCTATATAGGTCTTGTCTTCACTGGAATGGAAAGTATTAGGCTTTACTGAGATCAAATATAAAATTAAAATATGTGTCAACTGCTTCGTCTAACATCGTTGCGTAAATCCTCTCTTTCAAGATCCTTCATCTCACAGATGGTGTCCAGCATTGGAGTATTTCTGGTCTCAGGAAGAAACGTCAATAAGAATGCACCAAGGAGTGCAAGGGAACCACTCAGTGCAGTTGGAAGCCACCAAACAATCTTTCCCTGCAAAATTCATTACATCAAAACAAATATATATATATATATATCTTAACTATAACTTTTTTCACGACTGTTGTAGGTATACATTTTTCTTTTTGGTGGGTCATGAGGATCAGTCAATAATACATCTTTTGGCAACATTTCGCAGCTTTATTGTTTGGATAGTCATGCCCTACAATGGAAAAACACAGTTTTGTAGAATATACATTCTCTTCAAATAATTGTCACAAAACTACAAGTACATAGTGCACTATTAGTGACATAGCGCGCGCACATGTCTGTGTATATATACATTTTTTCTTTTTGGTGGGTCAACAATTTCAAACATGTAAAGGCCATCATATATTTGGTTATTATTTATACAACAGACATAGATATATTACAGTTAGTTATTGTATATATAGTATAGGCTCAGAAGTATTTATTTGCCTATATAGAATTAGCACCTGGCCATTCAGATTGACTAAGTAAATATCACAGCTTGTTTGAATAGGTATTCATCTGGCAAAAAAATTGTTTAGATATTTTTTGAAATGGACATGCCCCAAAGATATTACCTCAGACAAGAGTTTCTTTCTCAACTATGGTCCCTCTTTAGAAGATTCCAGGGTACTGTCAAAATGTAATTAGTCTAAAAAAGTAAGCAGTCTACTATCTAGGTAAGTAGTCTACAAAACAATCTATGGAATTAATCAAATACAATCTTAATAAAACAAACTTATTTTTTCAGATTTGCCTCTATTTTAATGAGAAGCAGCAGAAGAAATCTAATCCTGATCAATTCATTTTACCCTATTTTTTATTTATATGCAGTAAGAATTCATTTTTTTATATTGCACTTTAGTTATTCTTTAGTTAATACTTTAATTATGCATACAATAGATGTACTCACCAATATGTCCACTATGTATGGTGCTAGCATTGGGCCAAATTGTGATGTAGTAATGCAGCTACCCATTGCAGTATTGCGATTTTCAGTTGGATATAGTTCTATAGTGTAAAACATGATTATACCATATGCAGAAGCTAGCACAAGTCTCCCAACCAGAGAAACGCATATGATCGGCCAACCTGATAGTCAAAGAAATATTTATTTCATTTTATAAAAAAATATAAAAATTATTTATTTTTGATCGATATATGTAAAAATTCAAGCCATATATTATTACTTTTTTGTTTTCCATCAATCAATATTCTTTGGAAGAGTAATATAGTCAGGTATAGTCATATAGTCAGGTATGTTATATTATCTAATAATATTATTATAGGAAATATTACCCTGTGGTAACACTATCATTATTAACATTGCAGTTCCAGCTACAATACACAATGCTATTGCAGAACTCTTTCTACCAAAGTATGTAAGGATGAGAAGTGGAAACAAGTAGCCCGGTATTTCTACAATTCCATTCAATGCCACATAGATGTACTGATTGACTTCAAAGTTCACTCCACTTAGAGCTAAGAAAAGAATGAGAGAACAGTAAAAGTATCAGTAAGATTTGTTGACATAAGTTTAATATTTTACAATGAGAGGGCACTAATAAATTTGTAAAAAGTCAGTTATTTGTAAAATTATCAGCATTTTGTCCATATATAATAAAAACAAAAAATCTGATTCTTCTTTTTTTTAAAAAATGATGTATTAATCGCATAGATCAAAATATATCAATAATCTAAAAAAAGTATAAAATGATATCCTATATAAACATATAAAAACAGTATTTCTCTATGAACCAAGTTCGTTTGTGAAGCTTATATCAATTTTATTTCTATTTATCAAATTCTTTGTATTTATTATTCAGAAATAAGCAAACATTATCTATTATTATCTAAACATTATCTATTATCTATATTATCTAACCACGTTAGAGTGTTGTAGTCCCATGCAAACAATAATAAAATGTTTTTCACACTTGGAGGTTTTCTTCTAAGTTTCATTATAAAACATCCTATTAATATGTTTCTTGATATTATTATTATTATATATTATATGTTTATTATTTATATATTTTTTCAACGTCTCAAAGCTTTTACTCAGGATCAACAATCTGAAATAAGTTAATCATATTACAAAATAAACACCTCTGTCTTGAATATTGCTTTTTAAATAAATAACAGCTTTCATATATGTCCATAACTCTATATTAAGTCTTTAATTAAAATAATTTATAATGTACACAAATCAAAATTTTACTGTGAAACTATATTATTTTCAAGTAGAGTGCTGGAAACATTGATGAAAAATGATTAAAATAAAAATTAATTGGAATGATTTTTCAAAAAACTATCTAATAGAACAATTATAAAGAATCAGTAATACATCTGTAGGACTCTCACAATAAAAAAACAAAATATGCATATAATGCAAATAAAATTATTTAATTTAGTTCAAATTCAATAATTTGAAAATAAATATAAAAGATTAGAAGTTATAAATTCAAATGAAAACATCAAGCATGACAAACCATAAAAATAATACATGTTTAATATAGTTTGGATAAAATAATATTAAAAATAAAATAAGGATTTGTAAACCAACAAACTATAAAAAACTTGATTACATAGATTAATCATAGCTAGAAGAAGCCAATGAAATTAACAGTTACTTACTTATTACAAAGTAATACAGGTTTCCCATAAACCACAAATAATTGCATATTAAGGTTCTTTTAGTTAGTTCAAATGTAGAGAAAAGTTTAAGGTAATCCTTCAAGAAAAATAACAAACTTTTGCCACTTGATCCAGGCTGGTGCTGAAAATGAACCAAATTAAAATAACACGATCTCATTTATTTCTAAAAGAATATAAGAGAAATTACGAAAACCTTCAAAACTAACTGAGGAGTATGATCAGGATCAATAGGAACTAAACGCCATGCACTTCCTATGATTTTTGATGCTTTTTCTAGTTTTCCAGAAGTTATTAACCACCTTGGAGATTCCGGTAAGAACCTATTGTCATAGTTGAAAAGATTGGTCTGATTAAAACAATTACTAATTCTTATAAAAATGTCATGGATGAAAAAGTTTAATATGCAGGTATTTTTTTACTTTTTAACTCAGTGAATTAACAAGCCATAGTTATATGACTTGCAAGGCAAAAGCAGAGGTGAATCAAGACAAGTCGGCGTCCAAGTCCTAAACATTTGAGTCCCCTGACAAGAGATTCTATAAATCACTCATTAAATTGCTAATTGCTAGTTAAAGATTTAGTTTGATTCAGTGGAAGGTCATTTCCAAACCGCTAATCATTTAATCATAAAGAGAAAGTAAGACTCTACACAAAGCCAACAGAGATTCTATGTCTGCTCTTATAAATTTTTAGTCACCCATGTCAAGCAATGAGTGTCAGTCACTAAAACAACCTAAGATAAAAATTTAGCCAAAATGGTTTTAAGGATAAAATTATGGAAATGAGGTCAACAAAATATGAATTTACCCAAATTATACCAAATAAGGGTAGGAATACTTTGATAGTAATTGTTCTTGACATCATATAACTATTTAAATAAAATCAATTGTATCCAAATTAAAGTTTCAAAGACTTATAGAAAAACATTCTTTATTTTCTCAAAAGTCTAATGTTTTGGCCATCCTCAAGGACAATCTTAAAAACCAATTTACACTCATATAAATTATTTAAAAAATTTTCTTAGCACACTATTCTGCCCAGATCATTACTTTCAGTAAAATTATCCTATTTCGTCTCTATTTCATTAATATTAAACTTACAATCATAATAAATTTAACTCTATTACACCTTGCTATCATAACCTTAATCATATCATTTAATTATTTTTACATATAGCTGTCCCAAATGCATATTAAGCAGTTTTACAATTTGTTAATTGTGCATCTGATCAAGAGAATTTTGTTTTTCATAAATCTTGGCTACAGATGGATAAATAAAGACATGGAGTGTAATGATTTCTATCACTCATTTTTATTATTAATAATTATTCATAATATATTATAATATAATTACTGTTTCAAATACTTTCTCTCTATACTGTAATTACTGTAACTCTACTTGTTATTACAATGCCTGTATATCATTTCTTTTCACATTTTTTAAAAGTATTAATGATGTAATATTATCTGAAAAAAATATAATTCTTAGGAATGAGTATTTAAAAAATTCTTTATAGCTTTTTCTAAGACAGCAATGAACAGGAATATGGAATTTATATTTCACCTTTAACGTTATGCAAAGATTGATAAAATAATGTAATATATTAAACATTCATATTCTTCATCCATAAAGTTTCCCTAAAATTTGAATTTTCACACCCGATTTTGAATTATAATAGTGTTTGAAATTTGTTTATCTAATTTTGTAAATACAGTACAGTAGAATCCTGCTTAACCAGCTCTCCAAGTAAGCTAACATTAAAACAAAAGAATAAAAAATTGTTGAGAAAACGTTGAGTTTGGTATAATAAAGCAAAATACCTAACTTTGTAGCTACTATTAAAATCATCAAACTCTTTTGTATACTTAAGTTAAATCTGTTTTAAATTAATTTAAATATGTTTTACAAATTTAATTTCACCATAAACTAATAAACATGTCACCTATATCTTAGGCTTTGTATTGCATTTTAATGTTTACCTAATAAATGAGTTAAATTAATACTGAAGTTTTTTCTTGTATATACTCTGAATCAATCGCCTAACCAGTTTAACAGATGATGCCTCAGTCTCAACTAGGATGGAAAAGTGAGGTTCTACTGTACTTAAATACTACTTCAAGGAACAAAATGAAAACATGTTGTAGGTTCATAAAGTACTTCACCTTATCTTTGATCTTAAATTATTTTATGATAATTGACAATAATAAAATATAATTATTACCAGCAATGTATAACCAGCAAAACCATTGGTATAGAGATTGCTAATTGAAGTTGCCTCCAGTCATTGGTCAAATATGCAAGGATCGAGAGTTGCAGAAGTCCGCACGAAAAAGCTAAATTGAATATGTTTGCTAAATATGCTCTATACGTTTTAACTGTAAGTTCCAGCACTGCAAAATAGATGTTTAGTAGTAATAAAAGAGATCAATACTGTGGGAAATCCCACTATGTAACTTACACAAACTCTAAAAATATTACCAGAAATATTTTTAAAATATCTTTTCGATAACTAAAATATAGTTATAGTTCTTAACAAATTTATCATTTCTAAGTAATCAACAGTTTATAATAAATAATTCTCCCATATTTTATTTATCTTTATATTACTTTCATAGCCTTAGTATTGTGGCTACTTACAGATTGTGTAAGCAGTTTCATAAAGTCCAGATCCAGCAATTCCTATCATCAGTCGAAATGCTATAAACATTATATAACTATCCACAAACGCAGCAGATGGGCCTGCTACCCAAAACAGTATGGATGAAAATATAAATACCTTCTTTCTTCCATACCTAAATAAAATATTAGTTATTTTAATATTAGCTTTAACTTCTGTTTTAAAATAATATATTCATATTTAGTTTTAATAAAGTTTATTTTTCAAGTTAGAAATTTATTTTAATAATAATTTTCAATATGTATAAAGAAGCATGAAAATCGTTGTCATTTTCATCTTTTCCTGGTACTTAAACACGAGCTGATTCTGTGAAAAGATGTATTTTTCTCAATACTTTTTTTATACAGTTTATTTCACTTTTTTTTTATGGAATATCTATCTTAGGGAACTATGATCTAAAGAGAGCCATATTGGATGAAGAAAAATAAAGCCATAGACACTTTTATCATTTTCCCCACATTTACAGCACTACAAAATGAAATTGTATAGCTAAATTCGGTAGAATTAAGAGAGAGGGAACCAGGGCTAATAATTACAGAATTTTCTATCCAATATTTCAGTCCTAAGAGGTGAAAATGGGTGTGTTTATTGGGTTTTGGCAAGTATTTGGCCTTAACAAGCTGGCATTATCTGTTCACAATCTATGTTATTTGGTAATATACTGAATACTATCTTTTCTTATTTTTCTTGGGCTCCAATAGCTGATCTAAAGAGTTATGAAGTCTGTATCCAAACAAACTATGTGCTTCAAGACCATAACAATTAACCAAATTATCAACTGATTTGACTCAGAAGTCTTTGATTTGTTTTGCTATATTTTTCCGGCTTAGATTTCTTCTTTAAAGAAGATGGCCACGAGACCAGCTAATGTAAAATGTAATTAGAGTGCTACCAATGGGTAGTTTTTCTACTCGCCTGTAACACTCCAATTTAACTTAGATCAGATTTACTAAATGTATTATAATGTACAGTTGTAAATAGCAATAAATAAATATTAAAAAAAAAAAAAGATTTCTTCTTTATGATTAATAGGAAATAAATAAGAATTCCTTAATTCATTATTTAATCGACCAAATTAGGGCCTTAGTAACCATTATAGAACCACCAGAAATTCGTTACCAAGTTAAGTGTGGAAGAAACTAATTTTTTTAATTATTTCGGAATGTAATTTATATAGGCTGGGTTTTTAGCATTGGGCTATTGTACTATTATGAGAGAGGGAGTGAAATATCGGAATGAAAATGTTATGATTGGTAGTTTTTCTTACAGCTATTTTCATCCATCTAATTTTGCCTAGCAATTTCCTTTGGGATTTTCGTCAATTATTAGTGATGATAAATACGCTTCTGTGCTTTGTATGATTAATTAGTTCTGAGCCCAACTGAAGATGTCTGATAGTCTATACCAGAAGGCCTGAACAATGCGTAATCGGTAGTTTAGGTAGCTGATTTGGGGATGAATTAACAGGGTGAGTTCTACGGTAACTAGTAAATCCTCGTAGGATGGAAACTTCACTTCGTAGGGAACTAGAATACAGTCGTGATGGGGATAGAAAGTCTAACTGTAGGTCCTTACGAAAGAAAGTATCGAGTTGGTTATTTTATATCTGACTCCAATAGATAATATTAGGTATTCTTGACCAGAAAGCCTCGACAATGCGTATTCAATACAGGTATGGTAGTTGATTAGAAAGTGAATAGATAGGATGAGACTTGCGGGATAACAGCCTTAATTCTTCTAAAGATGGTAACCTCGTCTTACCGGGCACTATTTCTGTAGGTACGATGGAGGAATGCACGCCCAGAGGGTAACCCAGCCGCAGGGTCATGCAGGAAGGTAACTTCGTTCAACCGGGCACTATTCCGGTAGATACGAAGGAGGCATGTAGCCGCTGGGTACTAAGATCCTGTAAGAGGATACAAGGTAAAGGAAAGAGGAGGTAAGCAACAGTAAACTAGCATGAAATAAGACTCATCATATAAAAAATAAGTTGGAAGTCTCATATACTGAATGTCTTATTTGCTTTCCCAAGAAGGTACCGTTTCAGTACACTCGGTGAGGTATTGATTCTATTAACAATACAAAGGCTGGTGAGAGGCACCACCTGTAAGGACTTGCTTTTTTTGTGATTCAGTCATGGCCGTATGTAGAGGGGAGCCGCAGAAGAGCAAAAATAATATCCAACAATTTAGTGATTTGCGACATTTTGACCTGAAATGTAGGTCTTTATCAGTGTTAAAGTGTGATATAAAAATTAATTTTGTATTGTGTATAAATTGCTCTGCGGCAATCTATGAATATATCGATTGTTGATCACAAGCCGTTTGTAACGGCTAATAATCCTTTTGTTTACTCAATAGTTGTCAAGCATTTGTTGTGTTCACTTCTTTGTTCTCACTGCAGTAAAATCGTTTCATCTAATCGTAAAAAATAAAACAGTAGGAACATTAAAAACATTTTATATTTGTGTCCACCACCACCCGCGCTCAAAGGGACTTGACAATGTGCATACATCATTTTGATCATAGTCTCCTTAAATGAAGATTTAGTAGGAAACAATTAAAAGAAACTATTAATGATTTAAAAAAAACGAATGAAAAAAAATTGATATGCCTTTTCAGATAATGAAACTCACAATTAAGCTACTTGCAACTAAAGATATAATACGGCCATTTTGAGAAATCTGTATAATAATTCAGCGACTTGTAGGTACAGGAAAATTTCAAGATATTTTTACTAGACTAATTTTATTCACATTACCGTGTCTTCATCATTTCTTTATCGGCTGTTCAAGCTTCCAATTTATGAAACTTTGCTTTCTTTAATTTAGGATTCTGTGAGGTTGCAGTCATTATATTTACCTTAGATATAAATTTATAACTTATCGACTTTCTTTTATTTTTGTCTATTAAAGGGAAACAAAGAATAAAAAATAATCAATTTTGCTTAAATCTAGAAAATATATAACAAATACATACCTGTCGCTAAGCATGCCCAAAAGCACAGCTCCAATGACTTTACCTACAGCAACACTGCTCTGAGCTGTTGATCGGAGAGGCAAATCATCACAAACAAGATCCCACTACAAGTTTAAAATAGATAAATTAATAACTTATTTTAAATTATAAAATGTTTATTGGTAGACTAAAACATATTATGTACAAACCTTACTGACTATTGTCTGATGAACTACCTCTTCATCATAAATGTAATTTTTACATTTTACCAAATCTGGTTTTTGGCTGGTATTGCAGTAGCTAAGAGCATCATTAAAATCCAAATCCTTTAGTATAGAGTAATTCCAAGCATAATGAACACAACTTTGTTTTGCCAATCTACATGTTTATCATAAATATTTTGATGGTGAAAATAAAGAGAGGCAGTAAATAAGGTCTAAAAAAAATAATTCAAAATTCAGTATCACCTACCCTGGACTGCTAATTTCTCTAATTTGTTCCTTCGTCCAGTTTGCTTCAACTAGTTCCGGAATATTGCAGAAGAAAGAAGGATTTCCTCCAAGAAATACGTATGAAACTAAATGAGAACCGACAACAATTGTTGGGCTAGCCGTTAGAAACAGTATCCATACTAACCAACAATGGTTTTTGCATTTTTTTTCTAAAGCATTTTCTATTGCTGCAGGATCCATTTCACAGTTATTAAATGAAAAATACTGTGAACGATAACCTAAAAAAAAAAAATTATATTAAGAATAACTCTGATAAATTAAATGTAGAGTATAATATTTTTAGTTATTATATGTTTAATCCGACAATCAAGCAAAGTTTAAATCATAATCCAACAATGTGACCACGTGGAGTGTAGATTGTATCCATTTGTACTGATATGTATGCTTTTGTCGGCATGTCGTACCTGATAAGAAATTATTTTTAAGGCTCATTATTTTTAGAAATTAATCTTTAATTTAGGCGATGAAAAATAAATGAATAATAAAATTTTTAATTGGAAAGTTATGTTTTTTCTTACAATGTATAGCTGGGTTTAACCTCCCAGGGTTTTACCCCCTGGGTAGACACTCCAAATAGAAAAGGAAGAATATGTTATCCTATAAACTACAAACCTTTTCTAGCCAAAACGAAGAAGTTGAAATTTCGTGGGTCTTTAAGGACTCTTATCTATCTTATCTTATGTAATCAAGGAATTTAAGGAAATTAAAAACGCTTCTCATAAACGTTGATATTTGCAAACTATAAATTTTCTCTTAAAACAGCTCTCAAATATACTTAAGTATTATGGCAGTATGCGCTGAAATAAATCTAATCATTATATTGTTGAAAACATTTTTTAAATGTTTAAATTTCGTGAATAGAAACCAGAGAAAAAGTCAACTGAACCCAAAGAGGCTTGAAATATAATCACAATATAATATTTTTTTTTCAATTGTGCGGTTAAATGATTTGAATTTTGAAGGGTTTGGTTTATGTTGAGTCCACTTTGACCAATTTGAACATTCAAAATTAAATATATCACTAACCCTCAAGAAATCAATAAAAGCAGAATGCATCTATCAGAAATTATATTTAAAAAGTTTCTAAACTGTTTATTTTGTATCAGAAGAGAATTATTCTTTAATTGCGTTACGAAATTTAACTTTGTTGAAAAAATATATAATATTACAGGATGTGAAGTAAAAAGACCGAATAGAAAATTGATTGAAACCATCTCAAACGAATTATTTAAAAAGACACGGAGAAAATCACCCTGTCACAGTACAAAAATTTTATTATCAAACTGAATCTAAGGGGTCAGTCACTGTGGAAACCACGAGACGTATTTTAAATAAACATGTGAAAATTACCATGCTAGACTGAGATTTCTTCCTTAAAACATTGTGCGAATATCCATATTAAGCTAACTCAAACATGCGCTAGACTATTGTATCCTGTCATCGATAGAAAACTAGATTAAAATCAGATATAATTCTTCTATACAAAACAATATTTAGATCATTATTGATGTACGGTTTTTAATTTTGAGATGCAGCTTCCTGTACGAAAAAATCACTAACATTTCAAAACAAGTTTTAAAAATCACAGATAGATGTCCCTTAGTTTATTAAGAACGGTCAATTACATAATGACCTACTAGCTGAATTCACCTAAGCTCGTTTTACCAGCTTTCATTCTCCATTGTCAGCAGTTACTGGTACTGGTACTGATACTGGTAATGGCGGGGGAACAAGTTTGGCAAGTTGGCCTATTGGTCCTTTTTGCCATCCCCAAGACAACCCAATGGAATGTCGCTGTAATATATCTTATTCCTCTATATCGAACCTTTTCGACTTTCTAATGAAATTCATAAGGGAGGAAGCCTCACTTCCTGCAATTTATCTAAGGCCTAAAAGTCTGTATCTTGACGCATACCTACCACAGTCTGCTATGTAATGTAAGGCAGTCTCTGGGGCCTGTCCACATAAGAAGCAGGTTTAATCATGGACTACTCCACATATCTTAAGATGTCTTTGAAGTCTGCAATGCTCTGTAAGAACTCCTATTAATAATCGGAGTTCATTTCTGTTTAGGCCTAGCAGCCACTTAGTTTTAGAAGTAGAGGGTTTAGTTATTAAAATCTTGGCCTGTCTCAGCCCAGTCCCTCCACTCCTTACCTGCTTTCTTCCATATCCAGTCAAGAACTACTTTTTTCTGATGCCTAGGAATGGTTCTGGTCCTATAGGAGGGTGCTCAGCTCCGATTCTAGCAATCTGATCACCTTTTTCATTACCTGAGATTCTCTTGTGTCCTGGGGTCCACACAAACTGAAGCTTCTTTAAGAACGCTAATGATTCTAAGGATTGTTTATACTCTCTTACCAAATTAGAGGTAACTCTAGGTGACTCCAAGGCTTGAAGGGCAGACAGACTATCTGAAAAGATGGTGATGCCAGTCCTTTCACAGCAAGTGACTTCAGGGCATAAAGTTGCAGACAAGATGGCAAACACTTCTGCCAGAAAGACAGTCGAGTGCTTACCTAGTGGGAAGCTTAGTTCTATGCCTAATTCTTCTATATAAAGAACTTCTGGTCACCAGTTAAAGAAATAATGAAATATAAAAACCCGAAACAAATTAAAAACGGAAATATCAAATGTCAATGCTGAAACTAAATAAAAGGTGGAGAATTAATTATAGCTACTTATAACTCTGGAAAAAACACTAACTCTCCTGCAAAATGCGCACTGAACCATTTTTAAGAACCTAACTAACGAACAGTTTAAGAACTATTTAATTTTTTATACTTTTCATTATAACAAACGTATTTGACACTATCATCGGTGTTACGAAACCCATCACCTTGAGAACTAAACATAAGTAGAGGAGATAACGCTAGTAGAGAAAATTATGATAACGTTTGTCTATATTAGGAGAAATAAATTTTAGATATAGCATATAAATTTTTATTCAATTCCTAATGAAAAAGTTGTGGCTACTAATGAGTTATTAACCTTAATTCTACTAATGACATTTTTTATTATAAATAATTATGTTTATTACCTCTTCCTTTTCCTTAACCTTGATAAAATTTTCATATCTCAACGACTTTCAGTTCCTTCCAGCCCATATTTCACTTCGTCCTTAGATGTGGATAGAGGAATACTTATCTTTTCCGCGACCTACTTATCATAAACAACACAAATAGAACTATCTACACTGATTAGTTAAAAGCAACTGACTGGTAAATACTCTTAAACTACCACTCCCAATTTTAATACTAAAAACCTATCCCCTACCATGAAAAAGTAACCTTGTCTAGGTAACTAGAAATCTCCCATTTCTCTCTCTCAATAAAACTAAAATATATCATTCCAAAAAAAGCCCTTATAAAATAATCACTTACTATTATATCTCACAACATCATTAACAAATGTATCAATTATTACCAAAATCATTCGTTCTCTGTCACCTCCATAGTAATAGTTTCTGGACACGAGGAATTCAGACAAATCAAATTATTAAGGTAAACAATTTTAGATATGCTTACTTCTCTAATTCTTTATAGTAAAAATCTCGAAAATACAACAAAAACCTAGTATCCTTTTGATTCTTGTGAAACAGTTTTCTGCAAATTTGAAGGCACGTGATGGGTAAGTTTGCTTCCTCACTACCTTCTTGACTTTCAACCGCTAACCTCCCAGTGATGTTCCCGCCTTCGGCAGGTGTTTCGTTTTCTCTGTAGACACTTGTTTGTATCAAATTGATACTTGCCCTTTAGTGTGATTTTTCGATAGTTCAAAATAAAAACTCCTTTTCGAGACAGCCTTCTACTATTTTATTGGTAAGTAACATGTTCTCGAGTATATAAAATTTTCTTCATGCATCCATTTCTTAACACCATTGGTATCAAGTTGATACTTGCGCCCTTCCGTGTAAGTTACCATTGGTTTTTCCTTTTTTTTTTTCAGTTTTCGATGCCGTGGGAGAAGAAAATTTATAACATGAATACTCATTTATTTGACAACAGAAGACATGATCATCCAGATTCTTCTTCTGATGCGAATAGTGACAATTATGAGTGCAATCAAATAGAAGAAAGGGAAGGATATTTATAGCGCGCCTGTCGTAAGGTAAAGTATCCGTCCCAAGTAGATGCCTTCAGTTTTTGAAGTTATACTATCCAGGTTAATTCAATGTAATGCACAGTTTCAGACAACTAGGCGTTAAAAGACTCAATTATATACATTATGATTTTTATTTGAGAAACAGTTCAACAATAAAGATAGTAATTCTTAAAAGTTATTAGCCTAATAAACTACTAAAAAAATCTTTAAAATAATAAGCTACAATTTGTTCATTAAAAAAACTACTATGTGTAATTGTGATGACTCTTCTTTTCATGATTGAAAAATATGAAATAAGTGTTAAAACCAATTTATTGAACAGTTAGTTGCGCTTAGTTAATTTTTTATAATCCATTCAATATTGAATAAATTCGAAGTTATTTAAATTGGTGAAGTTGGTTTGAAACATGAAATTGAAGCAGAGGTCACAGTTCTAAAAATGACAATACATAACGAAATAACAGGCAAATAAAAATATAAGTAAATTGTAAATTATCTGAGATTGTATGAGTTGAGTAGTAAATTAGTTACGGAAGCCAAGAAAACATTTTTTATTATCACAAGAAATAATAAGACCAATAAATACATGGAAAAATAAAACCGCACAATGGTTTTGTTGGTCACATTTTGTGGAAACTAAATAACGCTAAATCAATGACTTTAACTAATGAACTATTTAGTATATGTAAACACTACATATACATCAAACAATACACATACATACAAATAACTACATCATTATACTGTATAGTTCATATACAGTATAATGATGTAGGTACTTATTTTCTTAAAAAAAAAAACTAAAATCAGCCAATGTTGGAAGGCGTTTTTGCCACAAATACACCATAACTCTGAAAATGTTCATAAATTTTAATTTACCATATTGTAAATATTTAAATTCAAATCAGCCATGGTATCGTGCTGTTTCCTTCGCGGTGCATGAAATATTCAATTTCTCTTTCACGCTATAAAACAGCTCTTCTCCGATTTAAATATTTCTACTTTATATGCTTTTTGGCCGTGTTTTTTTTTCCAACGCCGCAAGAAGAAAACCAGTATTTTGGTCAAGTGTGCTACCAAAGATGCTTCCCAGGAAGGGTAAAGCCTTTCAAAAGAACATCTTCAACTCATACATAAGGTCTCTTACTTCCTAACTGCCCAAAAATTAGTGATCGTAGTGCTGTTACTTAAGCCAGCGAAGAAAGATGGCTTGCCTGATCACTATCGCCCGATCGCACATAAGCAAGGTTTTCGAGCGGCTCCTACACCACCACTTTATGGAGCACTGCCGGGAAGCCAAAGTATCACCACCCCGAGCGGACTGGATATCAGCGAGGCGACGGTGGTGGACTCGGATAGAATACCAACGGCCAAGGAATATGCCCAACCCTTGGAGGAGGAGAGAACACGGAAATGGTAGAAGAAAGAGTGCTATGGACCAAGAAAATAGAAGAAGCCTAGTAAAACCAAGAAACAATAGTCGGCGGGAGGACCGCAAGTGTTACGGATGTGGTAAAATTGGACATTTAGTGGCGCATTACCCGCGCACGAGGTGCTTTGAATGTGGAAATGAGGGGCACATAGCCCCATATTTGTACCGAAGAAGAGATGTGGGCCGGGCGAACCAATGGAGATCAACGCCCAACAGATACGGGGAAGCCACCGTAGGTTCAGTAGATCTTCACTACTAAATCATGAATCTACGCAAGCATCAGTAGCATCAGAGACCGAAGAAGAAGTGAGAGGATGGAAGCGAGAGAACGGAGGAGAATGGAGACGAGGGTCAGGAGAGAGGAAGACGCGAGATATCTGAAGGGGTTGTCAGCAGAGAGACGACCGCACACTGCTGAATTATAATTTGCAAGAAAAGAGCGGCGGTCTGCCTATAATTGAGATCGCTGGAGTGGTGTGGACACCGGCAGTTCCAACACCATCATGTGCCGAGAAGCCTTGCTAAAGCTGTGTGATGGAGATAGGATACCCAAGATTCAGAAATGTCATTGTAAATTAATCACCCTGGGTGGACCTTGTGTGGTAGAGGGGGAGGTAGAGATAAGTTTGACCCGTTGGGGATTTAGTAGAGAGAACTTGCCGGTACATATCGTAGGGAGTATGCCGAGGGAATACAAAGTGATTGTGGGGTGTGACCTGCTAGGGAAGGTGGGTGTTTGGGTTAAGAATATCAAGGGAAATTGGAGAATTATGTTGGGGGATAAAATGTACAAATGTCATCGACAGAAGAAAACTGAGGGCGCACGGGTCGGAGCAATTAATCAGACCGAGAACTGGAGGCAGAGGCTTAAGAGAGAATATGAAGATATTTTTTTTAAACAAGGAGACATGCTCGGAGCAACTGGGAAGACGGTACATGAGATCACACTGAAACAAGACAAGGTCACTTATGTGAAAGAGAGGAGATACCC
>NW_027112128.1:828735-829418 GCF_000696795.3 Halyomorpha halys | reverse complement strand
GCATACAATCTTTCTGTACATACAGTTACGTGGTTTTCACCCTCTTTGGGCTTCGAGGACACCAGCGGGACTATACGTGGACGGCAGCAAACGGAGAAGAAATACACAACAACCATGTTGCTCGAAGAAAGTATTAGTATTATGGTATTAGTACTATTAGTTCACGAGGATTGTTCGTAAACTGGTGGGGGGGAGTTACGGCCTGAGTCAACTGTTATTTCGATGTCAGCTGACTGAGGGGATCAGCTGATCGAGGATGTATAAGAGATGTAGCGAACACAATAAAGCTAGTATTTTAGCAGCAGTTCAAACGTGTTAGATCTTATTCTTTCTTCTCTTTTTTGACATTTTGCTTTCGCCAATACTTAACTTTATATATATAAATAATATTATTTCAAAATTTTTTGAGACAAGGTAATTATTTATTAAATAAAACCAAAAATTGTATCCAATACAGTCTCAACACTTTATTTCTTATTAGTCCAACGAAAAATGGGAGAAAATTAAATTAGACACAAATATAAAAAATAAAAATTTGTTTTTAGAGGGCATAAAATTATGCTGTGAAAACGGCATATTTAAATATAATGGGGAACTATACAGTTATTTGGAGTTCCAATGGGGGGGGGGGGAATTTGTCAATATCAATGGCTGGATTAATCATGAATGATTTAATAAATGAT
>NW_027112128.1:823277-824899 GCF_000696795.3 Halyomorpha halys | reverse complement strand
ACCCTAAGGATCAACATAAGACGGCATTCACTTTCGAGAGGGGCCACTACGATTTTACAAGAATGCCGTTTGGACTCAAAAATGCTCTCATAACTTTTCAGCGCCTAATGGACAAATTTTTAAGAGGAATTGACGAATCTGTTTGTCAGATCTATATGGATAATCTGCTAGTATTCAGTAAAAATGAAGACGAACATGTTCAACATCTACTCAGCGTATTCCAGAGAATCAGGCAATTTGGGCTCCAATTATCGGCAGATAAATCATCGTTGGGGCAGGAGCAAATTAATTTTTTGGGCCACACGATTTACAGGGAAGGAGGTAAACCCGACGCAGAGAAAGTCACAGCTATACGGAAGATGACCGTGATGCCTAGAGATGTGAAGGGAGTTCGGAGGTTGCTGGGAACATTAAATTATTACCGGAGATTTGTTCCAGAAATGGCTGAGTACCTCGTCCCACTCAACAACCTTCTGAAGAAAGGCAGGAAGGTGATCATCACTCCGCTGGTGGAAGACAATATAAGGCGGTGCATGGAGAAGCTGCAGCAGGAGCCGGTGCTTGCTTTCCCAGACTTCACTCGGCAATTCGCAATCACAACTGATGCGAGTGAGTATGCATTGGGAGCGGTGTTGTCTCAGGATGGTAAAGGGGGAGATCGCCCGTGGCACATGCCAGTAGGCACCTAACAGAGACGGAGACCAGATAAAGCGCACTGGAATGAAAGCTCTTGGGAATAGTGTGTGCTGTTGACCACTTTAGGTCCTATTTATTTGGCAGAAGGTTTAGGATACACATAGGCCGCTTCAATGGGTGGGGAAGTTGAAGGAATCTTCGGCTAGGATTACGCGTTGGAAGGAGCTCCTGGCACAATATAACTTAGAAATAATCTATAAGCCAGGAAAAGATAATGTCGTAGCCGATTGGTTGTCTCGAGCAATGCAGTGGAAGAGGAGGCCGGAGAACTGTTTAGACAATTCCTGCGGGAGTGGGCACCGGGAGAGGAAGAAGAACAGAATGTAGCAGAGGAAGAGGATACGGAGGAATTTTCGTCAAACGGGAGTTCGGATGAAGGGAGACCAGCAGATATGGAGGAACTGGAGGACATAATAAACGACAAGAGGCGGCAGATTGTATGGAAGACGAGGACCACTGGATTGCTCAAAGTTGAGTACAGCAATTATAGGAGGAGCAATATCACGACGATTTGGTCACAGCCAGGCGTGAAGAATGACCAGATCTGTAGAGCTTTGAATAATGCCTCTAAGCCTGGAAAAAAGTGTCACCTGTACGTGGGAAATGAAACTGTTTGGGAGAAAATTAAGCGGCTATGGTGCGATGAGCGCATAGGAATGGACAGGACATGATCAGGATGCAAGCTGATGGTGGAAACCGTTCAGGAAGACGAACGCCAGAGAGAAGTGATTGTCGCGTATCATCAGGGCAAAACCAATCATCGCGGAATCTTGGAGACTCTGCAAGCATTGAAAAGTATCGTCTTTTGGTGGGGGATAAAGAAGATTATCACAGAAGTTAGGAAACTGCGAAGTTTGTCAACTTACAAAGTATGACAGACATCCACCAAAAGGCAGACAAGAAGAGACACCTACCGCAGATGCACC
>NW_027112128.1:786255-820877 GCF_000696795.3 Halyomorpha halys | reverse complement strand
TGGTTATAAATGTTTAAAAATAAAGATATAATATAAGCTGTTGAATATTTAGATGTCCTTGAAGATGCTGGAATAGCCGAAACGTTGGACTAATAAGAAATAAAGTGTTGAGACAGTATTGGATACAATTTTTGGTTTTATTTAATTTATATATATATATATATATCCCAGCCTATCTAAAATGTCTTCAAATCTGGGGTTCGGATACTTTCCGTCAATGGTATTCTCGTTCAGCTTCCTGTAATCTATCACCACCCTGTACTTTTCAGTAGTTTCACCTGGCGCACTCTTCTTTTTAACCGCCCACAAGGGACTATTATATGGGGATGTACTATCAATAATGATTCCGCATCGTTTTAAACTTTCGAGTTCCTCCCGGATGTAGTGACGTAGTGCCTGTGGGTATCTCCTTTCCTTTACATATGTCACCCTCTCTTGGTTCAGTGCAATTTGTCAAATGAGGAGGTGGTGATACCTAAAGGGCAATGTTTGGGACTGGCTGAGGAGTTTGAGACGAAGGAAATTTTAAAGCCTAATGTGACAGGCAAATCAGCAAAGATAGTTCGGGGTCTGGGTGAGGAGAACCTGAGTACTTTGAACTTGATCAAGGAATGTAAAAAAAAATTATCCCACTTAACAACTAATGAAGGAGGACAATTATGAGAGGTTTTAAGAAAATATATGCAGGTGTTCGAACCTCCTGGCAAGGAAGGTTTCCGCTTAGGAGTGTATCATCGAATTCGAACCACGGAAGAAGGACCAGTTGTGAAACGACCCTGCCGTGTACCATTTCATCAGCGACCAGTGGTGGCAGTGCACATTCAGGACATGCTTCAAAAGGATGTCATACGCCCTTCAGAGAGCCCGTGGTCAGCCATTGTAAAAAACAGATGGTCTCTCAACCTGTAAGTAGACCAGATAGTGGTAGTTGATGTCCTCCTGTATTTGACGAAATCCATCTTCATCAACCCCGACGTTATGGTCTTCCAGATGATATGGTGTGCTTTGTTGTTTATTATTTCATCGATCTGCTCCATTTCTGTCGGTCTTCCCTCGGTCGAACTTTCATCTTCGCATGTTGTTTAGTGGTCGCGACCCGACTATTTTGCGTTTCCTTCTCTTCCGACGTCCATTCTCTCAAAAACTAGCATACGTCTCCAGACGTGTGTGGTTGCTCCAATTGCATTTATAGTGATCGCTCGAAACAGCCAATCGGCTATCACATTCTCCTTTCCTGGCTTGTACTGGATTTCAATGTTGTATTGGCTGAGGAGCTCCTTCCAGTGGGTCACTGTAGCCGAGGATTCCTTTAAACTTCCAGCCCACTGAAGTGGCCTATGGTCGGTATGCACCAGAAACCTTCTCCCAAAGACACAGGGGCGAAAGTGTTCTACAGACCAAACCTCTATGCATTTCCTAATGTTCTCGATCATATCAGGTGTCACGACTACCCTATTGCCTTTTTTCAGTAGGTAGTTTAAAGGTACCAGGTATTTCGCCATGGCGGGTACGAAACGCCTGTAATATTTTAGGGCGCCTAATAACCTCTTTATTCCCTTCACGTCTTTTGGTAAGGCCATCTTCGGGATCGCCTCTACCTTATTCGCATCAGGCTGGACTCCCTGTTTGGTGTGTCCCCAAAAAAATTTATTTGGGGTAGTCCCAGTATTGACTTCTCTGCAGACAACTTCAGCCCAAATTTCCTAACCTATTGGAACACTACATGCATGTGGGACACATGCTCTTTCTCGGTTTTCCTGAACACCAGAAGATCGTCCATGTAAACCTGGCACATGGACTCATCGATTCTTCGCCAAAACTCGTCCATCAGCCACTGAAGTCAGTCTGTCCAGCATATCTTCTAATCTTAGTATGGGATACTTCTCGTCCACCGTATTGTTATTGAGGCTTTGGTACTCAATCACCACCCTATAACGCTCTCCCTTATCTTCTGGTTCGCTTTTCTTCCGCACTGCCCACAGAGGGTTGTTGTAGTGTGACGTACTGTCAACAATGATGCCCTGTCTCTTGAAGTTCTCCAATTCTTCTCGAATGTGCTGCCTCAACGCATGCGGGTACCTCCTTTCTATTACGTACTTCTTTTTCTCCTGTTCTAGAGGATTTCATGTATGGTTTCTCCCATGCAACCTTCCCTTTTATTTGTCTCCTTAGCCAGTTGCACCTTCATTATGGAGTCGATGAAATTCATCCTCCCACTGACTTCATCCGCTCTATGAGTCTCTCTCATCTTTTCTGTGGCCAGATTAAACTGGCCAAACAGCGTGGCTGCGTACTGTCCGTAAGACTGCCCGTGCTTTCTCCTCTCCCGCAGCATGTAGAAAATGTCTTCCCCTGGAGACCATCTGCCTCCTTCATAGGCCTTCTTTAATCTTTCCTTCACTACTGGCCATGCTGTTCCCTCGTCTACCTGAATATGGTTAAAAATACTTCACATGATCCGGCATATAAGCGCTGCCTAGAGGGAAATAGCGTCATTCTTTTCCAGCAACCCCTCTGAGACCTTGGCTGCCAACCTCTCCATGATGCGATCTCCACCTTTAATGAAGTGATTTAACTCACCGATTTTGCTTGAGTACCGCTCCAGGTCTCAGATGGCTTTTCTAATATCCTGAGAGGTTGCTGCTCTCACTTTCATTTTAGCCAACATATTGGCGTGAGCAGCCGCGAGAGTGGTCTCAGGTAGTGGGTGTAGCACCGGAACCGCCGCCGGGACTGCCGGGGCTGCAGGAACTCCAGGAGCCGATTACGCCACCGGGATCTGTTGACCATCACCATTAACCATCTTGGTAATGGTCCAGTAAAAAAAAAAGTAACAATATAGGAGAAATAAAAGAAAATAATGCAGGGGGAAGAAAGGGAAAAACTAATCCTTGATGAGAGAACAGTTAAAAGAAAATCTTTAATCACTGAACAGAGTTTCCGGTCTCAGCACAACTTACGAGTAGTTGGACTGAAAGACTTAAAAAAAGGAAAAAAGGGAACAGCATTATAACGCACGCTTACTAGAATATTACTTCCTTTATTCTCTCTGTAATGCTCCTATATACATTATCAGTGCTTATTTACATAGTGAGTTAGGATTAAGGTTGTATTGAGGCCTTGTCCTACCATAACCTATATATATATATATATACATGGATAGGGTAGATATAATTAGAATAAGATAGGATAGGGCCTTAGTTTGTAAGATTGTTCTTTTTAATTTTACAATTAGTAAACATTAAATACACATATTTCTTGTTGTGGAAATGTGAGTTAAAACAACATTAATAAACTTTGCAATTTAAATATATTACACTAGAAAGAAGAAATAAGAGATTTGAAAGGAAAGTACTACGTACAATTACAGGAGCTATCTGGGGCCAGAGCCTTAACACAGACTATCTCATTATATCACTATCTCATGGTATAAAAGCAAGAAGGTTAACATGGACAGAACATTTAGCTTGAAGGAACCCATCAGGACAACATTACAAAACAATAAATGCCAGCATAGTTGGCAAGAGATCAGGTGGGAAGCCAAGAACCAGATAGATGACAGAATAGGCTAAGTTGCGAAAGAGCTAATGTGTGCATCAAACAGGAAAGCAGTAGCCCCAGACATCCAGACGCAGTTTGGGCAGCCAAAGATCTGTAGAGAAAACCGGGGAGCGGGGAAAGGGGGACGGACTAAAATTAAAGTCATATAAATAAAGAGGAATATCTATTTTCGAAATAGAAAAATTAGATTTATCAGTTGATAATATATATTCAGTAGTAAATAATTGATTAAATAGTATCATTTTAACTTACCTCCTTTCTTGATTCTATAATGTATTTGTTCAGTAGATATTTGAAACATTGTAATTTTACATCATTTAGATTTCATGTGGGTTGAAATCAATTTAAGCTTGTTTTTTATTTCACTACGACAACTTTAAATAAGCTTTCATAGAAATTAACATTTGATCTCTGTTTACTTTAATAGCTTATGTGATAATGTTGTTATTAGAGAATTAATTTTTTTCTGTTGTTTTTTTTTACAACACAGGAGAAAAACTCCGCTGTTTTTTCCCTGGTAGATGACACGCTATTACTGTATCCAGTGATCACAATCCAATAACTGTCAATTATCTAAATTAGACAGGTGTGGATTTATTAATAGATTTACAAAAAAAAAGTCGATAGGGAGCATAGAAATAATTATCAAAATATTATTCATACAAAATATATTGGAGAACTTACTGAGATATGTACAGCATACAGGTGATGGATAACGAAACTCAACAACCTTCCAATGGGAGATGTAGCTATAGTATGATAAGTTAAGAAAGATCCATTTAGAACGTATGCAACAGTTTGACAGAAAAATGCCTCTCCCCTCTCCCTAATTTTATTTTCACGTCATATGTTAAGACTGTTGATGAGGAATGTTTGAACTCAGTAATAATAATGAAATTTCCGCAATTTTAGTTAATATAATTGATGTCTAATAAAACTTCCTAAATCATTTTTATTGCATTTCGCAATTGCTGGCATTGATATTTAGTCCAATATTTTTCCTTATTAATTTTATTTAAACATTTTTCAGTGATCATTTTGTTTTGTGTTTGTATTGGGAATCAGTAAAACAGGTACTTTTCATAAATCACAAGATAACTAACAAATTTCCTACGAATCTTGTATCTTTTGAAACAATATTTATATTTTTCAAGCAGTTTCTTAATAAAGTAAAATAACTATGAGCATACAAATTTTTACTACGCGATTGAAATAATATAAAACAACCAAAAATTTAAGATTGTAGCTGTCTGATGTGAAGATGTGTGGTTATGTAGAATGGGGAGGATTCCACCAGCTTCAGAGTAACCTGCCGGCCTAAGCTTCATCGAAAAGGTTTTTCTTTAAATTGCCAAGCTTGTAAGGTACTAAATGATTATATCATTTATGTGTGTGATATTATATATAACAGGGGTGGCCAACTTTTCAATGCATAAGATCTACTCTTTATCTTAAAATTGTGTCGCGATTGATTTACGTAGGCGTAGTCTAAGGGGTGAGAGGGGTTGTGGAATGCATAGTGTTTATACACTGTGCAGTATAAGGTACATTCCAGTGAGGTATGGGTAGATAAGAAAAATATATGTTCAAAACTATAGGCTCATGAAGAAACTTAATTTCCAGACCCAACTTTTGATAGCAGCATTCCGGACATGGGGTACCTTAGTGAGTACCTTTAACATGGTGTAAGGCTGTCAGAATTCTAGAAATTAATGAAGTTTTCTCTTCTACAGTCGCTTTGAAGTTCATGGTACAAGAAATTCTACCACAGACATTACGAGTGAACGATGATCGACCAACATTGACCTCGCAATCAACTTGCTGGCCACCCCTGATATATATGATATCACTTACGTCCGAAGTCATGTTCACTTTGGGACAATTCATACGAGGAAAGGCATTAATCAGTAATTTAAATTGAAATCTTAGTTTAAATGTTTATTAATTATAATTTAGCAATGATATACAATCAGTCGTTAAGTTTGAAATGTAAACAAAACAATATTTCAACTGTGTGGATCAGAATCTTTGCAAAGAACTTCACTTTCATGTTGACTCATCTCTTTGATAGTATCTAGCATTGGAATGCCTCTGGTCTCTGGAACAAACATCAACAAGAATGCACCTACAAGGGCTAGCGAACCGCAGAGCGTTGTCGGAATCCACCAAAACTTCTTTCCCTATAAAAAATATAATATTTGCTATTAAATAATATCAATTTACCTAGAAATCAATCTATCATTAGTAGATGACATTTTTTTTTCCTCTCACTTTTCTCTTCATGGTATTTATGAATGTTTTTGATATAGTATGAACAAAAACGGAAATTGATTTTCGTAATTAATAGCCTTTTGAACAATTAGTGGTACAATAAATTAATAAACAATTATCGTTATTCTTTTGTCCCTGTAGAAATAAATGAATATGAATGAAAGATGTATGTTTTGAATAATAGAGATTTTAAAAAAACAACTGTTTAATCTTTCTTTTATAATTATTTTATACAAAATCATTTTTTAATGTTTTACTACTGAAAGAAGTTAAGCTGGTTCAGTAATAGTTAATTATTGTTTAATTCCCTGCCTAAATATTTCTGTAGCAGTAATATATATTTCCTTCAGTTTCTTTTAAACAGATATTGTACAAAGATTATGTTGGAAGAGATGTAACTATAAAACGAACTCTATCGAGGAAATCATTAACTATCCCAATAGATAAAATAGAAAATCTTCCAGAATCGTTATACATGTTTTTTTTCCCTTTGAAAAATGGCACTTGCAAGATTTTTTATTTTATTGATATTTACAGCTGTAATAAAATATATGTAATAATCAAATGTGAGTTGAGCTATACAGTGGCATCATACAGTCTTGTGGAGTAAGAGATCTCGATGCCATCTCAATAGTAAGGTTAATTATAATGAGGGCCGTCGCGTGAGTTGCAGGCGTTTGTGGCAAAATTTTATCCTACCAATATTCAAAATATCAATGCCATTGCTTTCAAGACTGTAAGCCAATGAACACATCTAATCAAGTTAAAAAGTATTTTTCTTTAATTATAAATTGTTCAGCTGCCTTGATCTGACTAAAAAAACACTTGATCCAGGATGTTATATAAGCTATTACTAAGATAAAATAGAAAATTCGACCAAATGATTACCAAAAATTAGGCACATGAAAATAAATTTCCATCCGAAGACAATAAATATTTATATTTTTAAAAATAGAAAACTTTAAACGCATGAGTCAGTTATTAAAATTTATTTCCTCCTCATCTGTATTTGAAAAATTGTTTGTATTGCTTCATAGATGCTGAAAATCGCGAATGTAATGGTGAGGAGAAAAACAAGAATTTAGATCCCCAAAAGACACTGCTCTAACACCAATTTAATTCACTTAAAAAGTTTCAACCCTCTAACTCAATTTTGAGAGTATGTAGAGGTCTCCAAAACCTTAATAACTATGAAAATAAAAATGATGGGATAGGAATAAAAACTGTAGGAACCCTAAAGGCAATTCTGTAACATCTAAGCATGGAATAAGTTTTTTTTTTGTTCTAATTACGACAATAGAAACCTTCTTGAGAACATAGTTATCGGAGTATTTTTATTCCTCCACGCGCCTATAGTACGTTCTCAAATATATGGTACTGACAACTGATAGCTCTTGATAAGGACGTAGTTTTCAGATAAGATATTCACGTTATGTACGATTATAGAGCAAATAAGAGAATAACAGGTCCAAACGCAATATTCATTTCTTGACTCCAAGTCCGTTTACGACAACATCTAATGTGAGCTTCCCGTTTAAGGCGATAAAAAACCTTAATACACATTTCTATTAAGTTTATTCACCAAATAAAAATTACGAGCGTCTGGTCCATGTTCAAGATGACTTAAAAGAAGAACATACCTCGAAAAAAGATATTTTACAAGTTAATTCCTTTTCTTGTTTACACTTAAATTTTGGTTTGGAAAAAGATACAAGAGAATCAATGATCTAATCCAGCGTACCGGTCCAACGGTACAAAATTTGAGCCAAACTTACGACCTTGAATTGGTTGATAAATTCAAAACTGCAGTAAATGAAGCCTTCAATATCCTCCATAATACTGCCAGGCAGCTAACATTTGTAGTAAATAACTCTAAAATCAAATACATGATTGTTGGTCAAGAAAGAACTAACGTATATTTGCCATTTCGGAAATAGTTTAATATCAAGAGCTACGAAAAAATGTATATATATTTATATATTGTATGACACACTGTTCAGACAAGTGCTTACGTACTGAATCGAGATCATAAACATGGACCTTCTTGAAAAATGATGAAAGGGTCACCTATCATCCTACTTTGAGAGAAAATATTCTAGAGGCATTTATGACTCAGCGAAAAATGGTTCCACGTGCAGAGATGGTGGTATTCAAACAGATAAATATACTCTTGCTTAATGAATTTGATGTAAGTAATTGCCAACATCAAAATAATATGTTGGGTTGACTATGTTGTAAGGATAGCCACATGAGATCCTCAAAAATCTCGTTTAAAAGAGCACCAGACCTAGAGGATGGCGAACCTTCGATGGAAGGACCCTGCTCAGAGTTCGAATTTAAAGGATTATGAATCCAATGAGTAGAGCAGTTTATTTTCTCATGTTTGTGAGTTTTATACATTTACTCAAGAAAATTTCAATGGTAAGAAAATTACAAATCACTAACACACTTTAGTTGAATTTTTTCCCTCAATTTATGGTGGCCACTAGCCTCTAGGCCCAGGAGTATAAATGGGAGACATGACTTAGATTCAAATTCAGGAGGAATAATACTATAAAACAGCCGACAATCTTATTCGATTCTATATTTCTTCATGGACGTAGTGCAGAGATGTGGAATTTCCTATTTTGAAATATTTTTGATAGAAGGGATTACAATAGGTATGACGGCTGCAGAGGATTCTTACAGACATTTTTCAGGATATTCACTTTTCCCTTGGTGGAAAGCATAGTACTCACTATGACTGTAAAATCCATGAGCAAGTGATAATAACCATCGTTCTTTAACTTTTCCTGACCACTTATACTTTATTATTTTCTAATTCCAATGTTTAACTGGTTGTTTCTGCACAGGTTTTCATCAATTTGCCATGTCAATCAAGAGGATAAGGAGGATCATGTGTAAAAATATTGTTGAAAATAAAAAGACATGTAAGAAAAGGCAAGAAGAAAATAGTGCGTGACTGCTGTGCTATCAAATAGACCTCTTCTTGGTTTACAGAAGGTGGAGAAGCTGAGTAAGATTGGGTCAGGTGGGGTAATTGGGAACGAAATATGTATGTTTCTCATTCCCACTGCGATCTTGAAAGGCGCATTATCATCTTTTTTGGTTCATTAACTTGTTAATACGCACCTCATTAATCAATCCTATTAGTCAAAAGTAAAACTTGGCTTTTTAAATGCCCCAATTTTTCACGTTCACAATTACCCCGTAGTGTAGGAGGCAAATGGGAAATGGTACTTTCTCATCTGAATCCATTAAATGAATACAGTATCGTCTCTTACAGAATGATCATCATACACCAACTTTAAATCAGCAAAGAACTCATTGACAACAAAAGGATCCCTCGCTTGTTTCCAAGCCTTTTGGAGGTGTTCGGGTTTTTTAACTGAAATCTTGGTGTACATGAGTCGAAAACGCTTGATATCAATCTTGACCTAGTTTGCCATCGACAAATTTATTCCAGTTGCTTTGATGTACTTCTGCACTAGCTCTTTTAGCTCTACTTTATTACAAGGGGTAACCCATTTTCGCCCTTCCTATCAAGCATTCTAGAAGAGCTTTGCTAACTTCACTTGAAAGATTAGGTTGTCCTGCTCCCAACTTACTGATATTTGTTTTTCTCCCGTTGATGTGGTTGATATCGTAGGCCTGAGAAGCGGCCAGGTACGTCGTGTTACCATTGAGAATGTCGTAGACGGCATGGATTACGTCATCAATTGTGTAAGAAAGTGTAGCTACCTTCCTAACGTACGTTCGTGGCTTCTTGTTGGTCACTGCAATAGTCAATTAATCAGAAGACGTCATTATTTTGACAAAAATAGTTTTTTTTTATTGTAGACCTAAGGAAAAAAAAATTTGAAATTCTGTTGCCATCTTAAACTAACACGTGAGTGACAATGATGATTGTTCCAATTACCCCTTATTCTTAATTACCCCAACTGACCCTACTATGTGGGTCAGTCATGAAATAAAAAGCATGCCCCAAATGTCAGATCCATATCTGGTTTAATTCTGATTAATTTTCCAAGATGGTTTGTGGTGAGTTGTATGGTTAGACATAGTATAGGCTGTATCAGAGCTCTAAAGCAGCTTGCTAAAGACCTTTTGGTCTATCCCTAATGAACAGAATGTTGAACATCAGCCATTTACTCTATTACCAAATGGTCTTCCTTTCTCTGCCTTTCTTTACATTTTTCTATACACACAATCTAATCTTCTCTTTATCAATATTTCAACAGTGTTTGGTCCTGAATTGACTCCATTCCTTTATCAATGAATGACATCATCTGACATTCTTCACTGCACATATTCCAGGTTTTATTGTTCTTCTTGGATTTCCAAGATACAGATGGATCTACCACATTTTCTTTCAGACGCAATGTCCAGTTCTAACAGTCACTCAAATACATCAGATACCTATAATTATAGCTAATAATGGCTAAAGAATAAATATCAGAAAAAGAATATACAAGATGTAAATACCTAAAATAAATAAATTGCTTACATTAATTTTCTACTTACCATCATGTCCACTATATATGGTGCAAGCAATACACCCAATTGTGCTATAGTAAGGCAGCTACCTATAGCCGTATTGCGTTTTTCTGTTGGAAATAATTCTGCGGTATGAAACATGGCAACTCCATATGCAGCTGTCCCCATGAATCTCCCGACCAAAGAAACATACATAATTGGCCAACCTGAATATCCATATGAACATTATTTTAAAGAAAATTTAAAGTATCTATCAATGCATATATAAATGAACTATTATATTTGATTTTATGATTGATACATCATTTTTCTTGAAAATTCATGAGATAAAATAAGTCAAGCTTGAATTATTTGTTAAAGTGAGAGGTAAAAATTCATTTTTTATTGTGGCAACTCTGTGGCAAACTGGGGATATATCAATTGTAGTTCTCTAACCGTTATGTACTTGGTCTTGTTGCCAGTGTTGACAGTTGGTAAGTTGCCAAGCTTAGCTGTGTTGTTTGTTCTCACTACAGTAAAAAACTTTTTATGTTATTTAACCATAACTAATAAAACAGTAAGAACAGTAAAAACATTTTATTTGTGTCTACCACCCCTGTGATCCACATTATTAAGTCATTTACTTACAGTAAAATAATTAATTAACTAATATTATGACTATAAAAATCAAAATCTATTAATTTAAAACAATGGTTCCTATCCCATATCAATCTGTAGTCCTCCTCATTCATTGTGAGCCAAGGGATACCTCCAAAGAAAATATTTGAAAAAACATTGCTAAAAAGAGTAATTTAGAGGATTTTTATATTGTATTTAACTTTTAAAACCATTAAACTAACACACAAACAGGAAAGGTAAATAGAAAAAAGTTCTAATGGTACGTTTTCACATATATTCATAAGCGCCACTCCCTCCCTTGTATCCTATCCCAAGGTTTGCAAGCCATCCATGGTCTGCGGACCGCCGTTTTGGAACAACTAGTTTATATTTGATGATGATAAAATCAGAGTTATGTTAAATGTGAAATACTGGAACATTGTCATGCTTAAATTAAATTTCGAGTTAAATTTTCTCATAACAGAATATAAATCTGCAAAATGTATAATGACAATTGTTTTCATCTATAAAGTTCATTCTTATTTAAAATCAGTAATAGTAGTTTGAACTATTGATTGAAAGAAAGTGATCTTAAATTAGCATTTACAGTTGGGATTTATAAGTGAAAATATTATTTTCGCTAATGTCTAGAACTAATGATAAAAGGATATATTACCTAGTGGCAAGAACAATGTTACCAACATTGTGATGCCAGAAACAAACCATAGTCCTATTCCGGAACTCTTCCTTCCAAAGTATGAAAGAAAAATAAGAGGAAGCAAGAAGCCTGGAATCTCAACAATTGCGTTCAGCACATAATAGAGGTACTGGTTGAAATCAAAATTTACTCCACTTAATGCTAAGAACAGAATAATAAAATTTAGCATCAATAACATTTCACATAAGAAAGAACAACTGAAAGCATATTTTTCAGTGATAAGGCAATAATCTAAAATGAACTATTAAATTTGCAATGTCTTAATTTAATGGATTTTCAATATGTTGACTACTGGATCCAACAAAAGCTATGTCAAGACGTGTTTTGAATGTGAAATATAACAAGCTTCCACTACCTTACTAGAAAAGAAATTTGATTATACTTTTGTTACCATTCTCACCATTTTGACTTTTAGAATTCAAATTTGTGTTTATGCTTGGAGCCTATAAATGTACATTTGAATTCTTCCTTCCCATATTGTTTCATAAGGTCAGTTTAAGTGAGTTTTTTAATTCTTCATTTTCCTGATTGGTATTTCATTTCTAAAAAGAAAGTTTTTTGCTCTTCTACATTAATTTCAAATTGCTTGCTGAAATGTTCAAGAAATTTATTTAACCTCATATTATCAATACCAGTTAAAATTTTATCATTAATATAAATGGTAAAGATCTTTCTTCATTTACATAAATGTATGAATCTGTCTTAAGAAAATAAAAGCCTTCTTTTTTTTTTTTAGAAAAAAATTTTATTTCAGCTTAATGGAATCTGTTTTAGACCATTATGATTTTTTTATTTAAATTTGCACTATTTAGAGTTGTCTTTAAATCCTTCTAGTAAGAGCTTTAATATATAATATTTTAGGTCATCATTAAGAATATCAAGTTTTACTTAAAATTTACTGATTGTTTTCAAAGCAATAGCAAATAAATTCATTAAGAACTCATGCAAGCATATGGTATATTGTTTCATGAAAGAAGATTTATTGGCTTCATTCCCATCCACAAATCATCAATCTAGCTCCATAAAGTTTCTGAAGTCTCATAATGTACGACACATGATCTTTTCAAGTAAGTAAATAAATTTTTTGTCATCAATTTGGTTTTATATAAACATAGGTAACTATTAAAATAAAAAGAAAATGTTGAACTTAATATTATTATTAATAATCTATGAACAGTTTAGTTAGGAAACAGTAATTTATCACATCAAAATAATACATATGAATGAATATACAGATGTTATTAAAACATAATTATTACACAGCTAAATCATAAAATGGAGCCCTTCTGAGGTCCACCGAGCCTTCTAAGTTGGGTACACTTAATCGGGTAAAAATCTGCCGGTCAAGCGTGATTCTGACCAAATCACCTTCTTCCTTCTTGTACAACCGTTGGTCTAGTAACAGTACTCCCTTACAAAGTACTGAACCCCTGATCCTTTATGGGTTGTAGCCGTACAGTTTTAAATTAAATCATAAGAATTAAAGCAAATATGTCTCACCTATTACAAAGTAGTAAAAACTTCCCATAAACCACAAATAATTGCATATCAATGTTCTTTTTGCAAGCTCAAATGTTGAGAAAAGGTTTAAGTAAGCTTTGAAGAAATCGCACAATTTCTTACAGCAGGAATCAGATTTGACCTTAAAAAATTAAATAAAATAATATAAGATATAGTTAAATAACTAGTTTATATTTGATGGAGAATAGAAAAAACCTTTAAATCTTGAGAACACTTGTCATACTCTTTAGATGCTACGCGCACTGAACTTCCTAAGATGTTTGAGGCTTTATCTATCTTTCCTGCTGTTATCAACCATCTTGGTGATTCTGGTAAGTAACTAGGCAGAAAAGAAGATCAAATTGAAACAAATATGGTAAGCTCATATTGAAATTTGTTGAGATAATAAATGATTAATAATAAAAAATGTAGACAAATTTTTCAAATCAATTGATTGGTTCAATAATAATTATTATAAATTATATCATAATATAATTATAGCATAAGTCATAAAAAAAAAATCTGATCTTACTACTCTTATTTCCAGAAATTATTTTCAACTTAAGGAAATACTTCTCTTTTGGTTAATCCTCAAATCTTTTCATAGCTTCTATTAATATTTTTTTTAATACTACAAAAAAAGACAGATGGTACTTTAGAGGAAACCATTCTACATTTAAGACCTGAAAATTTATTTCAAAGTGGATAAGATCTAGTTAATATTAAATACTATTCAGATCCACTTTGATATAATTAGTTTTTTTATTAAAAAAACTGGCCAAAAAAATCACTTTATGTAAAAAAAAAAAAAAAAATATTTAGAACATTGTCTTGGCATTGAAATTAAAATAATCAAAATTTTTATTCTAATTTTAATTTGGGATATCAGTCAAAATATCTAACTCCCTATGGAAACATAGGCTAAAGCTATATATAAAGGATTATTACAGAGAATTAATCATTGTTATTTATAAGGAGTTAAACAAAATCGTTAGAGCTGTTTTTGAGAAAATCATAAGATAGTGTGAAGTTGATGATGTAAAGTTCCACTTCTGTTAAGTCAACTTTTGAATTACTGTAACAGTCCAGAAACCTTAGTAAATAACTTCAGTTTCATACAAATTTTTATTTTTGAGCTAAAATGTTCACATTCACGCAAACCATTTTGCAAGACTTGGTTATCTTGAATCAGGGAACCTAAAAACTATAATTTCTTATGAAAACTCATACTTGAATTTTTTCATAATCACAATACTCTTCCTAACAAATGATAGTTATTCATTTAGATAGGTAAGTGAAAGTAAAAAGAGGTTGGTTAATGGGATAGAAAAACTTAAGGATAAGTAAAAGTATCACAGGTAGTATTATTTTTCATTCCATTACATTTTATAGAAATGAAAATAATTCTAATAAATGTACTTATATAATCTTCCAAAATAGTTCAAATTATATTAAAACATTTACTTTATTTTAAATGAAATTAATTATGATAAATAATCAGAAAATAGCAATTAATGTTAATTACCAGCCAAGGATAGTGAAAGCAACCATTGGAACTGATATCGCTAATTGAAGTTGCCGCCAGTTAGCAGTCAAGTATGCACTCATGGAAAGATACAAATGTCCAATCGAAAAGCCCATGTTGAATATATTCGCTAAGTATGTTCTATATTTCTTAACTGTAAGTTCCAACACTGAAATATAAATAGTTAATGGAAAAATTATAACATTAGTATGGTTGGTTACAAAAGATTATTATGAATTGAAAATTGAATTTTTAAATTGGTTTATTCATAATTAAATTAGAGAAACAATATATACTTACATTTTTTAAACATTGTTGCATAAAATATTTTAACTCAAAACCAAAATTAAAAATTTTCAATAATCATTTTGTATTTTTAATTGATTTTCAACTAAAAAAGAAAAATCAAATGATTTAATAAAACATTAATCAATTCCTAATTTTATTGTTCTAATGGAATACTATTTGTTTAATTCATCAATATTTGTGAAATATTTTCTTCATTTTTGTTGTCTCAATTTTAAGTTAATGGGTTCTTGATATTTTGAGGTCCTTTCTCCATTTTTATGATTGCCTCCATTGCCCTTTTTTTAGCCTCCTTGTGAATTACATTAATGTAATTCAGGCATGTAATGAGACATCATATCAGTGGAGTTTCTACTGCTTCTAAATTAACACCTATTTCTTTACCACTAACTTTTTACAAGAGTACATTGAACATGTATATGGATATCTCCAATTTTGATGCTATTTCAGTTACAGAGATTTTTAAGAATGATCTGTAACGGAACGTGAATGATTTTATTTTTCTGTTATCATCCTCGTTGTGGCCAACATTTCCTTTTCACTGTGAAGTTCTAATCATCAATTGTTATGCAGTTATAAAATATATAATGCTCGTTTTGTCATTCCCCTGGATGCTGAGATTGAGACTTTACATGTTTGTGGTACCAGTTTCTTTTAAAATAAACCTAAAAAAAAATTACTGCAGTCTTTTCAGCATTATCTCAATTAAAACAAGATTTGGGTTTTAAATAGAACACACCAATCACTATTATAAATTTCACCTTTGTCACATGATTTTCAGTCACTCCCTAACCCATCTATAATATGACCACCAATATACTCTCTCAAAGGAAAATTTTGGGCAGTAAGTTGATAAGGACTCACTAGAGGGAAGTAGAAAAAACATGGCCCCGTTCTTTTCCTTCTTTAACCTCTTTACTTAGTTCCAGGGTGCGAAAGAGAATGGAAGATGTCTGAGTATTTTCATTGGTCATCACTCCCTTGTCCTCAACCAAATCCATTCTAATAAAACTTACAGTTTGTATGTTACATAGTTTCATTGTATGTTACATATTTTATTTCAGAACCTCTTTACAAACATACTTATCTTTGTAGTTTGTTTTTTTTTTTCATGAGACTTATCTTTACGTGTAAAGATGAAAAATGATTTATGTCTCTTTTGGCAGTCACACCCTAGGCTCAATAGAAATTCTAAAGGGACTAGAGAGTGGCCAAGATGGATATGGAGAGACAACAATTTCATTTTATTTCAATAATCATTATAAGGATCCCCTAACTTTGACAAGAAGGATTCTCAATTGGTAGTTCAGGACACTAATGTTGAAGGTAATAAAGGAGGCATTATGAATCTACTTTCATGCTCAAAATTATTCTTAAAAAAGAAAATATATGGTGTTTTCCTCTGTCACCCATTATGAAGACAAATAACAGTTGATGTAACAAATCTCTACTTGCTAGTTTGGTATTTTCCTTTTTATTGTTATTTTCTCGAAGCCATGAGATTATTTTTCCAAATTAACTCAGTTCACATATATTAAAATAACACTAAGAGTTTCTGTTAGTCCCTGTAGATATTGATTAAACATATGGTATTTGATATATATGATGTTTGAAATAATATTTGTATATGACATTGGATATTATATTCTATGTTTGGTTTTATTATCATAACTGATGTGATAATAGTAAAAAAGTGAGAATCTTCAAGTATTTTTAAGCAGAATAAGTTTTTTGTTGGAGTTTCAAACAATGTTTTATGTTGAAAATCGTTTATGAACAAAAAGTTAAAATTAACCACTACTAATTAAATATTGTCTATTAGAATGAATACAGAAAATAGGTGCTATTTGTTATTGTTTTATCACTCCTCTGAAGTGTATTTTACATCCAAGAATAAGACCTTTTTAAAAATCATTATTTCGATAACTATAATACTAAGTGTGCCTGCTTCAGAATAATATCCAAGACCATTCCCTGAAAGAAATAATAATTAAATCCATCGACTTTAGTTTAAAAAACATTTGATAGCTAAATAGCTCCAAATTGGAGAATGACCCAGATAATGAACTCGACAATCTCACTCTGGTTAGAATAGGTTGGTAATGTTTAGGATAACCACTAAAATATATATACGATTTATCTAATTTAATTTTACAATTACTTACCAATTGTATAACCAGTCTCAAATATGCCAGACCCAGCAATTCCAATCAACAGTCTAAATATTATAAAAACTGCATAGCTCTTGACCACAGCAGCAGAAGGGCCTGCAATCGTGAGAAGGATACATAAAAATAAAAATGTCTTCTTTCTCCCATACCTGAAAAATAAAATTATATATACATTAACTAATGTAACACAGTGTAATAATGAAAAGTTGAAAATAACTATGCCTCATTGGCTGGGAAGGATTGCCTTCTATTATTTTTGGTGTTATGATCTCCTCTTATGACATTGTGACATGTCGTACATTGAACTATACTTGCTATAAATGTCTGTTTTAGAGGTAAGATAAGGGAGCCTACTCTAGGGTTGAGCGGGTGGGTTTCACACCATTTTCCAATTTTAGCCACTTTTTGAATGTTCCTCAACTTAATAAATATTCTAATCTAAGTTTCCTCTTTCTGTTTTAAATACATTTTTCAAAGACTTTTACCAAATCAGAGTTTAGCGGGGAGGGTTGGCCAGGAAGGATTGTCTTCTATTATTTCTGGTGCCATGATTATTAGCGATGATTGCATTAATAAAGAATTGTTGTAGAAAATTAGTATTATTATTTGATTTGTAAATATTATTGTAATTAAAACAATAGATTGCGACACCACTTCTCTGGCGTCTGTTCAGAAACATGCTCTTTTTCTCTTTCTCTATAAAACCCTCCATAAATCTACAACAAGATTCAGAAAGAAATGTTAAGCTATTAACAATGCTTACTAGTATGTATTAATTGAATCCTTCCTAAATACCAAGTAAAAATAGTACTCATTTATTACATACTAAATGAAAATGAAAAGTGATACATCAGCATCATTCACCAATTTTGGTCATCATTCAGACCCAGACTTTTTAAAAATTATAAATCATAAATATTTGGGTGATTTTTTTTTCATTATTATCTCCTTTGAAGTAAACATTTTCTTTTTCTTTCATGGAGGGTCCATGTAATATCCCTGATTTTATTAGGACCCGAGAGTTTAACTCTGTGTGTCATAATAGGCTTTACAATTATTTATTTTTTTTAAGTCTTACACTAGTAACAGGTTTAGGTAAGCCATTGAAGTTTTAAACATTGATATATTAAACTCTAATAGGTGACATTTTCACAAATAATTGGTATTGGTATAAAACATAATTTGAATTTTAGGTGGAACAATCACCCTAAAATGTTTTGCGTCAATTACATAGTTTCCAGTTACTCTTTTGCCCAGTTTTTTAAATGCCCATCAGTATACCCTCACAAAGGAAAATATCATGTTCAAAGGTGATCAGGACACACTAGTAGGAAACACATGGTCTAATTTGTTCCCTTCTATAAGCTCTCCAGTTTCTTACACAATGCGGAAATTAATGTGAAGTGTTTGAATATTTGTATTAGTGGTCACTCCCATGAGTAAAACAAAAGCAAGTAAGGTAAGACTTATTTTTTGTATATTACTACTTCAGAACTTTACAACTCCTTTATATAGCTATTATTTAAATTTAATTTTTTTGAAATATAATTGAATTTCTTGTTTGAACTTTTCACTGCTCTGATTTAAGTAGTATGTAAATATGTTACTAGTAACATGGAATGGAGGACTGACAAATTATTTTATAATGCTTTGATTTAATAATTTGATATAGTTTTAAAGATGAGGTGTTATAAAAGAAATATAAAATTATAAATAATAAAAAAAATTAGTCAGTTACAAATATTATCAATTATATAAGTTTTATTCTAATTATTGACAAAACAATGTTATGAACATGAATGATGAGAATATTTTGTAACATTGATTATTATTCATAAAAACAATAAAAACAAAAGAAAAAGAAAAAACCAACATTAATAATTAAATTCTGTTTACTACTTCTTTTTGTACTTTTCTACAACAAAGAATGTTATATAAATAAGGTAGATAAATAATTTATTACATCAGCTTTTGTTTATTAATTTTGTTATAATTGAAAGGGTCTTCATTCAGAACAAAGGCAGCAATATGTAAAAACACTTTCTATATTGAGATATTCTCACTAATATTGGATCATTACAACAAAGCACCAGAGCCTACTGTAGAGTTTTGAGATGATAATCCTATGGAGAATCAAAGATAAAACAAGACAGAACAGAATCAGGAATTCTATGGTAAGGATGAACTGAGATGAGCTTTTGCTGTTTTTCATTGAGGAGGATCAACTCCATCTGCCATTTCAATTGAATCGATGAAAGTAGAAGGACCAGAGTAACCTATGATACGTAAGTAAATGATTGTAAACCAAAAGGAAGGTATAGAAGAAGCCTTTGTAACCACAGGAATGGATTGGAGAGTAAAAGAATTGAGGAGAGAGATGGTATAACTATATATGGTCAGGCTCTGCAAGAACATAGCAAGGGCAAACAAAAGGTTGATATTCTTAACTGCACCAATTACCAAGGATTCACTCTTTCTGGTGAATTCATTCTCTTGAATGATTCTTCATTTGATCTTTTTTACCTTATTTCCATTTTTTAAGAGGAAATTTTAAATGATAAGAAAACTAAAATTCGCTAACCTCATGATGTTCTCAGCCAAATTTTTTTTTTAAGCAAAAATATTTTACCAATTTTAATTTATAAACTGAATGTTCTACGTTTCGCGTAAAATATTCTAGCCATATCGTGTTAGCTTAAACCTAGAACATTGTTTATTTAATTAAAATTAGTAAAATAATTTTGTCTTTAAATTTAACGAATTTACCTTTATCTTAAATAAATTTCACACTCTTATAAATATATATATTTTAAGAAAAAAACAACTAAAATTCTTATATAAATTAATGTCAAAAATACGTTCTATTAAATTTCAATATAAATAAAATACAATAGATATTCGACAACCGGGTACAATCCACATTAAGTTCACCTTTAATAGTTCAAAAGCATAGTCTAAGGTGGGAGAGAGCCACGGCCCCCTCCTAGATTTTTGGGACCTAAGAAAAAAACAAAGAAAGAAAATAGTGAACTTATTTCATAGATGGTTTCTTTCTGGAAAAATGCTATAATTAGGATTGCAATGGCGGGGAAAGATGGTGTCCAAAAAATCTAATAGATAAGTGAAAAACTGCCTTATATTTTCATTGTGCGAACCATTGATAAACGTTGTTATTAATGATTTAAATTCAGTCATTTCATTTTCATTAATTTATTCTGATTATAGGTAATAAGAAATTAAAAAATTAATGATTGAATATTATGAAGTAGAAATAAAATGGTGGGGGTATTTCTTGGAATGCGCAATTAGATATCTTTCTTTTACCTAACGTTTCAGAATGGAATATATATATGTATGTGTGTGTGTGTGCTTATGTACGTATGTCTGTATGTAATGGGCTGAGGCCTGCTCCCCCCTCGGTGAAATCCTGCTTACACCCATTTTCAAAAGTAAAATGATACTCTAATAAGATTCTTATGACAAAAAAAAATCACTCCTTTTTTTATTTAACTGTGTTCAAAGAATATTAACTCCTTTCCTTTAAGACCATCTACTCTTATTCACGAACTGTTCTCGTTTTTCGTGTTTTATATTATGATAAAGTAAACAAAATAATTTTTTTTTTTTATAATTTTGATTATAATATAAATAAAACGACTTTTTGAAATAAAAAAAGACGAAATCACTCTTAATATTTTATTTTTCCAAAGTTGGAGAGGTAAAATATCAGTATATATATAAGTTATATGCAGAGCATAGGTATTATGACTCGTAATACCTAAACTCCCCATGTCAACATGCCAAATTGTATATATATAGGATTACTCAGGAGAATAAAGGAGTATCTCAGTGAACCTTGTGTGTCTCATTTAGTGTCCCTACTTTCCTTTTTTTTAACTCTAGAGTTCCGGCTCATCATAACTTATATATATATATATATATTTCTTAATCTAAACAAAAAACAAATCTATTGGCATATAATAACCATTAATTACGTTATGATCAAAGTCGGTATGCAATAGCATAAAAATATATGAAATCTATTTTTCGTAGGCACAAAGTTGTCAACTGTCGGCAGTTGTCATCTTTGTTTCAATCTGACAGCCCTGAAGAAGTCCTGCAAAGTAGGGTGAAACGTTGGTTAACAATAAACAGTTTTCTTCTACTATTTTTATACCTTTGTTGACAATCACTTCTATCTTCCTACAAGAAAAATATTAATTAACTAAATGTAGGGAAATATGAGTAGTTCTAACCTGTCACTAATCATGCCGAATATCACAGCTCCAAACAATTTTCCTAATGCTACACTGCCCTGAGCGGTGGACCTGAGCGGCAAATCATCACAAACTAGATCCCACTAGTAAAATAAAAATAAAATCTTTTACACTTTGTAATGTTTTGACAAAAAGAGAAGGAATCTTCAATACAAACCTCACTGACGATTGTCTCATGGAATACTTTTTCATCATAAATATACTTCTTACATTTGATCACATCCGGTTTTTGTGTTTTATTGCAATAACTAAGAGCTTCTTCGAAGTCCAAATCCTTCAGTAAGGAGTAATTCCAGGCATACTGAACACAACTTTGTTTCTCCAATCTATAAATTAATTTATTATAAATTTATTTCATGAAAATGAATAAAGACTTGAGATGGAGCCAATAAAAAAAATCAACTATAACTTACCCAGGACTGCTAATCTCTCTTATCTGTTCCTTCGTCCAGTTTGCTTCAACCAGTTCCGGAACATTGCAGAAGAAAGAGGGATTTCCTCCAAGAAATACATATGAAGTTAAATGGGAAGCGATGAAAATTAAAGGACTGCAGGTAAGAAACATTATCCATGCTAACCAAGCGTGGTTTTTACATTTCTTTTCCAATGCCTTCTCTAATGTTACTGGATCCATAATAATGGCTTCTGATGCAATAAGCTGTTAAATCGATGTTTGACTAAAAGAAAAAAATGAAATTTATAGATATTCTATATTGATTTATAGCTTAAAATATCGATTACAATGAATAGAAATAAAACGAAATTAATTTCCGTGAGTCAATTCATTCCCTCACGTTCTTCGTTATTTTTCATAGTAAACTCAAAATATTCAATCGACTACATGAAATGTAAACGTTGAGAAGATAAATAAAGTCAATCGAGAAAGTTCACGGAAGAGATTATTTGATAATATTGATAAGATATACATAAGACACTGAAGATAAAATACAATACCAGCGAAAGTTACCCCACTACTCTCACTTCATTCTACCTTCAGCACCCTCGCAATTCCAGTTACCAAGTTTTTCGTCTTTCTGGATTTTTTTTTACTTTTCGGATATTTTTAATGTTTAGTGTTTAGTAATAATTATAATATATATATTACATTATTTAAATTGTATGAAATGCATTCTTTGAATATTTATTATTTTTACATAACAGAATACAATACATAATTATTTTTTATGTATATAATGTATTATATTATATTACAATAATAAAATTCAAAAAAAATTATTAGAATGCATTTCATACAATTTTTTGTCATATTGTATTAACTATTTACCTCAATTTTAAACGTTATTTATAATCTATTGAATAATACACTTTAGCTAAAGATTGTTTTAAATTTTTGTTTATGAATTTCTTTACTAAGACAAAAAAAAAAAAAAAATTAGATTCTCGTTCAGATATGATTTGTATTTTTATCATAATCTTCTCAGTTTCCTCACCTGAAATATATTTTACTATGTAAGTATAAGTAGAGACCGGATTTTCGTGCAATTACACCTTATTACAGAAATTATTATCATGGAATAGATATTCAAATAACACTAATTTTTTATTCCAAGTTTTCGATTTTCTCCGCAAATTTGCACGTTTTGAGTTCTTCCCGCAAACAATTTCACATTTAACTCTGCTTGGGCAAAATTATTATTTTTGTTTTTTAACATTTAATGTTTGTACTAAATTTCTCATGTTAAACACATATAGATGTATCCATTGCAAAATTTATTAATTTTATTATTTTTTTCCCTTGTTTAATTTAGAATTGACAAATTTGAGGAAAGGGTATGCATGACTATCAATATATGAAGAGACAAATTGAACCTAAAAAAAAAAACAGATTCGCTTCGTCTATGAAAACGTCCCTCTTGAATAATATTGTTATAGAGAACGTTCCAGTTTTATTGTTTTAAACTTGGATGCCCAATCAGCTTTTTGCCCTTCGTTCTTCCGCATGACTTTGTTGTGGCTAGTGAGAATTTAAATTTTTTTTATATTATTATATTATATTACCTATGTATATTATTTTGAATAAAAATTAAACAAAAAATCCTGTGGTCTGATCAATATTAATATATCTATACATTTTAAATCAAATTCTAAAGTTTTTCTACACTGATTAATTACTTATTAGTTCTTTGATTAATGGTATATTCTTACATAAATAAATAATTGAAAAGCTAAGCGGAAGAACTGAAAAGAAGATGGCCACGAGACTAGCTAATGTAAAATGTCATTAGAGTGCTACCAGTGGGTAGTTGCTTTACACGCCTATGCACTCCATTTTAACTTAGACCATATTTACTAAATGTATTATGAAATATGCATTTGTAAATTTCAATAAAGTTATTAAAAAAAAAAATTAAACAAGAAGATGGTTATTGCAAGATTTGGGTTTTTAATACACGATTTTGCACATTTTCGGTTTTTTACTTCATGTTTTGGTTTTTTCATTTCGCACAAACCCAGTCTCTAGTGATAACATATTTTGTTATAAAATTTAATGAACGAAATTCGATAACAATATAAATTATTAATTAGGATTCATTTCTATACAATTCAAATATTGTGTTAACTTCATCAGATATGAATTTACGACTACTTACCTTAATTCTAAACGTCGTTCATGGTCCTTGGAATAATTCTATTTTGTTAAGGATTCTTCTGAATTTTTATGTATGAATTTTATAACTAATAGTTTTTAAATTCTCGTTCAGACATTATTTGAACTTTTACGGCTATAACTGATGGCAAAACTGAATATATTTCGGCTAAAGAACACTTACTTAATGCTGCGAGAAACAGATATTACATTTATTTATTGAATCACAAAAAGAAATAATATAAAGATATAATAATAGTAAGACTTAGCGAACTCCAAGTATCGACTCCGATACCACCAAACGCTGTCTACAAACTGACGCCCGTACAAACCTATATTCACAAGATCAGTCTTGACGTAATCCTCCCACCTTCGTTTCGGTTTACTCGTCGGATCAGTGTTTATTCATTTTTCTTATTATTACAGCCTTACAAGCCCTTATTCGCCGCAATGGGAACTATTATGCATTCTAAATTCTCCGGTTAACTCATCCTTCTTCGGTCCGGATATGTTGGGATTAATTTATTTTAAAAAATATTAAAGTGCTTTTTCCCCTCCTTAATAAGATGCCAAGAAGTTTCCCACCCAAATAGAAAAGTAAGGAAGGAAAATAGTTTTGTAAATTGTAATTTTTAGTTTTCTAAATTTCTATAAATTCTAGATTTCGAAATTGAAAAAAAAGTGTTATATTTTAAAATAGTTAAAAAATAACCATATATTTTGTTTTATCCCTATTTATTTTGAGAACTAATTTCTTAATAGCAAATCAACAATACACCCAAACCCGGATATTTTACCACTCAGAATTAAGAGTGTGTTTACACGCGTAAAAGTTTTATTTACTTTAATTTTTTTTATGTTGAAAGATTGGAAATTTTTATTTATTTCATTTTGTAAACACAGGAATCAATTAACTATTTTAATTGTTTTAGTAACGTAAGATATTACATTGTTACTAAGGACATTTACGTGCACTGTTTGCAATAAAAGACTGGTACTATGTTTATATGGCCAATCGACTAGTGGCTGTTGAGCCTCCAGTTCCTGTTGCATTGTATATCGCACTATCTGCATAAGTCTGCGATCTACTACGGTCATACATCGCCGCCATTGTCTTATTATCCTAACACACATGGGCTTCATCCTCAACAGGTAAGATAGATCGACTTTAATCGTTTGTGGGACAAGTGTTGTTCATTTATTATTGATCATCAAATAATTATTATTGTTTTGTTAAATAATACGTCTCTTTTGATTTGTTTATTTTATAAGAACCAATTCCTTATACTAGGTCAAGCATAAGTAACTTCCGATGCAGGTAAATGGAATCTATTGTTCGTATCTGCCTGCTATGAGTTACCATTACAAGTTTTTGTTTTCACTAAATATACGAGGCTTCAGTTAGTCTTTTGTCAACTGTTTTGTGAGATACACGTTACGTTAAACTGTTTTGTTTTTTAACCTAGAATGGAGGGTCAATAAGCACACATTCGTCATGTAATACTTTGGGAATTTGAACAAGGTAATAGTACTTAAGCGACAGCTGAAAAAATACGCAGTGTTAATGGTGAAGGGCTAATAACTGAACGAGCAGTTAGAAATTGGTTTATAAAATTCTGCTCTGGAGATAAGACCTTAATAAGGGTCTTATTCCAACCGAGAGCGAGAAGTCTTCCCCACTTTGACGTTAACGTTAAAAAGAAGTGATAAAATTAATTATATTTTTGTAAAAAATGTTACTATGAAACCAATGCAAATATATTAATTTAATTCAATTATATTTCTTATAAATAATCAAACATTATGTAACACATATTCTAATTATGTAATAGAAAGAAAAGTTCAATTTATTCATAATTTTAAAATTGTAAGTAGATGAATTATGAGCATTAAAATGAATTAATGTATTCATGAACAATGAGTTGTATTTATAAAAACAAGGATGTGGTTGTGCAGAAATTGAAGAAAATCCTTCAGTTTGTATTCATAATATAAGTTTCCATTCCACCAAAAAAAAAAATTAAAAAAACTATATGGTAAACAGTAGACAATTGTATAGTGTAAAAGGTTTTTCCTATGCCACGTGATGGAAGATGAAAATATAAGATATATTAAACTGAACGAATCCCACAAGCCAACTTCTAACTGATAATGATTCTAAAGATTTTTATTGCTTCGAAAAATACAAGGTGCATTGGCATCCAAGCAGGTGCATCACGGACAAGTATTATTTAAGGTGTAAATGATGACTGGAAGAGGAACGCTGGTATTTGTTCATAAAATTAAAATATACTTAAGCCACATGAGCTAGCACTATAATATGCTAAATATGCTAGCACATGAGGCAAAGTCCCTGTGTCCACCAAAAATCTTTCTCCATCTCTAAATTGGATAATAGGCATGCCACCGTGCTCTTCTCTTACGGTGTGGCTCACCAACGTGCGGCCGCCCCTCCGCGAACATGCACTTCCGATCTCCTCCTTCGTCCTTCCTGTCCCCTCAGACAACTCCACACGTTCCTCCTGTTCTGCTGTCTGTTATGAATTCCAACATCATTCTCTTCTGCTTCAACCTTTGAGCCCTCAGACGTGTCGGTGTTATCACTTGCAGATCGTTCTTACCTCGGGGAAATCCTTCTCCTCCTCACACGTTGGGCATTCACCTTCATCGGTTCTACCTGGTTTGATTTTTGTCGTCGAAATATATGTGGACATTGTCTCGCTATATTTCCCTGCATTCCACATTTGAAATATCGGGTACGGGAGTACTGTGCCATCAAGTGCCCTATCTTTCCGCATCCATGGCACTTTCTATGTCCATTCTTGATTCCTGTTCCTGTGTCTATTAGTTGCTGAGCACACTCTACGAAGTTCACTCGGCATCCGACCCTGTACCTGAATTGTCTCCATCATTTCGCTGAGTTTATCGGCGATTCTGTGATAGCGTGCCAGAAATTCCGCATTATACTGCCCATCAGACTGTCTCGGTTTCTTCGTCTCCCTAATCATCACAAATATGTCCTCTTCTGGGGTCTCTTCAATCTCTTCTCCTCCAAAAGCCTTCTTCAATCTCGCCTTGATCACGCTCCAGGGTGTCTCCTCACCCCCTTGAATTTGATTGAGGATACTTCCTTTTCACCCTGCAGACGACCACTGCCCTTAACGCCTCAGCACCCTCACTGTCGAGCAGGCTTTCGGCTGTCTTCGCTTCTATTAGACCCATCAGTCAATCACCCCTTTTTAGGAAATGGCTTAACTCCCCTGTCTCCCCGGTAAACCTTAAGTCCTGGGTGGTTGCCGTGCGGACTTTGATCTAGTCAAGCGTCGTGGCATGAGCTTGCGCTAAAGATACTTCCGGTAGTGTCTGAAGCTCTTCCGGAGGTAGATTCCCTGCAGCTACAGGTTGGTCGTCTGCTACTAGAAGTTGGTTGGCTGCAAGTGACTTGGGTGGTTAAGAACCGCCGCTCTCACTATTCCGTTACTGGCCATAAAATTCAGACTGAAGAAAAAAAATTTTTTTTGAGACTAAAATTTGTTTTGGTTTCCATAGGTCTCGGGTTTCGGCATCAGTTACCTGTTGGCGATGAAGAACTAATAAAAAAGGAAAAGGTTGTCGGTTGAATGCTCTCTGAATACGATAGCAAGACTGCCTTTTATTGAGTTGAGAATCTCAATATATACATGTTCGATCAGCTGATGGCCTTAGTCAGCTGACAACTCTCTCAGGCCGTAACGTATACATACATATTATTTTGGAAGATCATTGACTGACTATGGGTAATAATTTTTTTTTTTATCAGGCGGATCCAAAAAAGTTTCAAATTTATGTTTCAGTATAGCTAGAACAAAAATATATATACTTTGCACTGTATTAATATCGGTATGTTTATTTCATTTATTTTTAATTTTTTCTCAAGATGTAAAGCTAAGTTTATGAGCGCTTTGAAAGAATTTGCACCACTTTCTAAAATTCATTAAAAACACCTGAAAAACAATTTACGTTGCAAGTATACATTTTTCGCTGGAAGAAAAAACATATAAGATATAAAAAATATATAATAAAATAAAAGTAAAATAGAATACTAAAAATCTTATTTAATTTAAATTTAGACCAAAATAATTTCAAATATTTTTTTGATTTGTTTGAAATTACAGTTGAGTGAATTCATTTGTAAATTCACGATTCGTGTAAAATTTGTACTTGATATTTTAGATTTTTTTAATCATAATTTATAGCAATTTCATAAATGTGGGATCTCTATCAGATTCATAGTATTTTTGTTATCTTGTTTCCAGTCGATTTTAGACAGAAAACAAATAGGTACAACGAATATTCTATGTCAAAACAAAACTAACTTCATGAAAACCACACTAATGATAATAATACTTTTTTCCTCAAAACGAGACAACTATGAAATGAAAATTATCATAAAATGTTCACTAGTATATAAAAGAAAAGACAGCCTCTAATGATTTATTTTTTGTATGAGTTTATCATTGTACTACTTGCTGCAGATATTTTAAAATTGGTCCTTTTTTTTTTTGTTACATTTTATATAAATTTTCATTTTATAGTTATTAATTTTGTAAGCAGTAAATTCTTTTACCACTTTCCTGAATATTAAGATGGTGTGTTATGTAAACAAAATTGTAGAGCATGTCATCATAATTTCAGTTTTTTGTATCATCATAATTATATATTGACTAAAAACCAACTCAAAATAGTCGTAAATATATATATTGTATATTGTATTATATATATATACACAAAAAAGTATGGGTCTGAAAATTTTTTAACTATAATTATGAACTCGCAGATATTGTGGAATACTTGGGGAGGGGGATGGGGAAGGATACAATAATTAAAAAAGTCAAACAAATCGTATGGGTGATATGAAATGGAGTGGTCTTTTTTTTCTGGAAAGTGTTTTGAAAATTAAAAAAATCAAATAGTAATCGGAAACATCTGGTAATCTCATGTGAACACACGCTTACTCGATTATCCCTAATTTCAGATGCTAAGTTATCCGGATTTACTTTTTCGGGAATGACGACTATTAAGACGGCGAGTAGGGGTTCAAAGGGAACCTTTACTGGCCCAACCGTGAAGAGAAGTGGGAATAAAAGAAATGAATTGCCGATTTTTTATGTTGTATTTTGAATAATTAAGTATAAAAAAAATGTAACTGTTTGAAAACAAAATATATGAACTAGAAAAAAAGGAACAAAGCAAACTTAAAAATACTACAAAAATTATCTTAAGGTTAATCAACAAAGAGAGAAAAAGATGTCTTAATATCACCATGGGGGATGGATTGGGCCCCAGCTGTGGGATGGTTGTTTATGTCCTCGTCCGCCCGCCTGGGCGAAAATGATTAAGCCGGCGAAGATGGCTAGACTGCTGGCTACTAACTGCTGACTAAGTAGTTTGAAGAAACACGTCAGCCGATGTGTGTGCACACAAGAAACTCTAAGGTGTCTTCTGTTCATCTGTCCTCTAAATAATAACAACCGAGAGTGGTTGTTTTGTTTTTTAACATAACAAAAACCATATCCTCACATAATTGATTATTGGACCACATGTTGGCCGCAACAACAACTAAAAAAAATAATACTGGTACTTGTTTCTTTATCACATATAAAATCTGAACAGCATAAAGATCACAGAAGGCGTAATCCGGCAGTAATAGTTTGAGGCATATCGTTGAACAGAGATAAGAGGAAGGTAAAGTAAAATACAAGATAATTGATGATTATTTTTGCATACAATAACCGAAAGGTATACTTTTCCTCTTTTCGAACCAGCCTTTTGCGTCTTTCACTACCAATGGTGGGCCATACTGGACACTACAAAACTCCTTGGAGAGTTATCTCCAATATGTTTTAAATATTAGCACTGAAAAAGAGTCAACTAGTTCAATTATGATGTTAAACTCTAACATCACTGTTAGAACATAAGTGAACTCCACTGTTTTCCGACATTTTTCCTGTTTCTTCTTTTCTTCAGAGAAGGATATACATATTTTGTTTTATCCGTAATTATTTCGAGAACTAGTTCCTTACCTGATTTTCTCAACGAAGTTGTATTTAGTTTTAAACTTAAGAATAAACAAAACTATTACTAATCCGTTATGAGAATCGGGAAAAGCCGATATATAATATGATAAACTTTTTTATAAAATATTATAATAAAATAAATAAATATAGTATAAAACTTTTACAATGATATTGAATAGTGATTTAGTTATTTTCTAATGGAATGTGTTTATATCTTCTTAAAGTATGTTTACCTTAATAGCCTATTGTTGGAATGATGGGGTTCTCAGAAGAGTTTGTACAAAAGAAATCATTGTGGGTCTGGGTGTATATAAATTATTAAATAATTTGAACTTGTAACTCCTTTAACGTGTTTGTCACTCTCGTGTGTTTAGGATAGTCATCAATGACTTTCATTCAAATATTTTAGATAATTTCTACAATTTTTTTGTACCCTTGCTCCGTATAGAAGAAGTGTATGTTGATAATGGACAGATAATTGGTTTATGAAAAAATTGTTTTTTCTTCTTTGTTAATTTTGATTTCCCACGTAAGTATGGACGCCATTTTTTTTAACGTGTGAAGAAAAGTCTTTTTCTAGTCTACAGTACAAAATTTTTCCAAGTGATTTAAGTTTCATTTAAGGCGATATTACCGTATATGACTGTAGTTAGATATTCTTTTAATTAATATTATTGATGATATTTTTATTATACTTATTTCTTTTTTCCATCTAAAAATACAAGACGTTAAAGAACTTGAAAGAAAAAAATATAATTTAATTGTAGAATTATTTAAAAATATAAATAAATACAAAAAATAACACTTGAATGAAATTAAAATTTTGATTTATAATTTCAACTACTTGATGAACCAATGCAATTGTAATAATGGTCCCAAATTACATTCTTGTTGAACCAAAGTAATGGAAATCACCTAACTACGTGTACTTTCAAATATTATTCCAATTAATTTTCTTCAACATAGGTCGGTAATGAAGTCAGCGCTTCGTTCCAAGCTCTAAAATTCGTAGACTGGTATCTCGAATTTCAACTATCCTTTGTAATTTGGAAGAAATTTAGACCTAAAGCTTTTTCATGGGCGTACCCCCTATAAGTAAAAAAAAAATTTAAATAAAAACACTACTATAATCACATATAATTTTCTTAAAATTTTGGTGCCATTCACCTTTCTCGTGCTGATATGTCACAACCTGATTGACTATGGCTTGCCCTCCCCTAGTTGTTTTAATCCTGGTTACCCCTTGAGCCTTTTGATTGTAAATACGTAAAATTGTGTGTAAATAATAAAAGCAAACACAATTATAAGCATGAAAAAAATGATACAATAGAGTGCGGAGAACAAACAAAAACCCATAACTTTTCGGATATAGAAAGATAATAATTATACAGGTTAAAATTCCTGAGAGTAAAGTTATGACGTTCAAATTTAAGATATTAAAATTTTGACTAATAAGTTAAGACTAATAACATATAAGCCACAATAGCATTACAAGATAATAATTTTACGAAGTTCTGAATAAATAAACAGGACATTCTCTCATATACATCGATGGTCCCAAAAGTGATAGTGGTGTTGGAGCTGCAGCAATAATAGATGACTTCAGAGTGCAAACAAGTCTTCCCTCCGAAAGCAATTCATTTACCGCAGAACTGACAGCAATTTACCTGGGGTTACGAGAGGCCAATTATGGAACAAGAAAAAATAATATTCTACTATTTAAAGATTGTATGAGCTCATTGTCACTATTGAAAAACGTGTATACAACACACCCTGTCGCGGTACTCATATTTCAAATATATACAACACATATATAGATACAACACATATATACAACACACCCTGTCGCGGTACTTATATTTCAAATAATCTACAAGTTAAATTGGAGTGAGTGGGATTGGACAGTTTTGTTCATATGGATACCAGGACGCAAGGACATCCCGGGCATTGTAAAGCTGACCAAGCAGCAAAAACTGCATCATTGATCACAAGGTCTGACTTCTTAGATGCCCCCACACCGACCTTTATCCTCTCATGAGAATACAAATATTAAATAAATGACATGCACCATCTCTTATTGTAAGAGGCAGTTCCGAGAATTCCTTGAATAAACGAATTACCTGCCTAATGATATAAAGGAAGATAATGATAACAAATAGTATGTGTTCTCTTCCTTTTCACCTATTTTACCTAATACCAAATAGCTTATGTTTCCTCATCGATTTGATATAAGAATTAATTTGCAATTATATAACCACTAATAGACATAAAATAAACAATGAATAATTTTTATTTTATATAAATTGACATATTTGGCCAAGCAATGCTTTAATTTTTCTATTAAAAAAAAAATTAGACTCAAATTTAATTCTGGAATCGTTATTTTGTAATAATGTACAACCATATGTTATGGCTTTTATTTGTTCAAGAGGAGTTAAATGTTCTATAGTGAAACAAATTTGTACCCGCTTCCGAAAATACATAAAATTTGTAAATTTGCTGACCATATTGATATTGTCCGCTAAAAGGGATTTCTCACTGTGAATAGTTTTCCCCTTCTTATGGCAAGCGACCTACTGTTCTTAGAAATTTATTATCTAATTATTTAAATAAAAAAACAAGACACCACTGACTCCGCTTTTTTGTACGCTAGTTACAGTTGTGTATTATTAAACATAGAGCTTCTTTTCCAAAGGTTTCGTGTTCACCAATTTACAATACTTAACCATGCTAATCATTTGGCATGCAGGTTATTTAAATACTTATATGCATTAAATACAAAGCGGAAAAATATAAAGAGTAGTTTGAAATAAATAAAGAAATAATAAATGGAAGATGGTTCACTTAATAACTCACGAATGTTATAGGTACTAATTGCAATATTTTAGTACTAAATAGTACCAATTAAGTACTAATTCGTGTGTAAATTTCAACTCGAAATTCGAAAAGTGTTGAGCTGGCATGTCTCTGGCCCGGCAGAATTGAACACGTAATAACTTGCGATCTTTTTGGGTTCTAATTATGATATTTTAGTACTAAATAGTACCAATTAGGTACTAATTCGTGTATAAGTTTCGAATCGAAATTAGAAAATTGTCGGGCCACTTGGGCCGGCAAAACAGAAAATAAATTAAGAGTACAGTAAATCCATGCAAGACATCAGCCCAAAGCTGTAGACGACACGAAGTAATACTGACCAGACTACAACCCGGACACATTCGACTAACTCAAGAATACTTACTGTCAGAAGCATCTAGACCAACAAGTAGACAGTGTAACGTACCACCGTCAAACACATACTGACTGCAGGCATTTGATAGGGAGCGGTTTACCATACCATTTGGGACTTTATTAACAATAACAGCCCTCATATTCCGGAAATATTCGGTTACCTTAAGAAAAAAAATGTATATAAATATAACTTAGTAGCTCTCAGAACGAAAAAGCAAAAACGAAAATTGGGACAGAATACACACGAATGCTTACTACAATGATACCGACTATTCTCTCTGAAATGCTCCTTATATACATTATCAGTGTTTATTTACATAGGAGTTAGGATTAAGGTTCTACACAAGCCTTGTCCTACCATAACTTATAACTTATATATTCCTTTTCTCTCTCATTTTTATTTTATTAATATACTTTCTTAATATTAACTATTGCTATGAAATCAGTTTACATATTCTAGTATAGATATCATGATAGGAATGTTCCCGAGAGGTCAATCAATATGCATAGACAAACATCGTAGTACAAGAGTCGGGTAGAAAAAAAGGCAGTTATCTCACCCCAATTTTTTATAACTTTAATGAAAACTATGTATAATTAAAATTGATGAGTCTGCCAAGTATAGGTAGGGGCTGTTTCAAAACCAAATAAAAAATGGCTGTTTCAAAACCTTAAAAAAACGTTAATTTTTCATTCGGAGCTCTATATCTTAAAAAATACCAACAACACTAGAAAATCTAAGAGAACATTATTTTAAGAAGAGGAAATTTGCTGAAATATTATCCCTAAAAGAGCTATTTACGTCCAATAGTTCTCGAGATATAGCTTTTTAAAAAGCAAAATTTCTTTAAAATCTTCTGAAAGATTAGTAGTTATTTTGAAAACTAATTTATTTTGAGAAAAATCTATATCTCAGGAACTATGAGACGTACAAGGTAGTTTAATGGACTATAAATAAGTTTATGACCTTTTACCATCGTAGGAATAGTAGTTTTCATGATATTTGTTAGAATAAATTGATTTATAGTTGTTCGGACAATAAGTTTGATTTATAAAAAACTTCATTTCAGAAACCATTGGATGTACAGATGTTTGGCAGCGCTCAAATTAAAGCTAGTTAAATTTACTACAAAATAGTTAAGGATGTTTATCTTTGTAGGAGTTGTAGTTTTTATGATATTTGACAAAATGAATTCACAAAATGTTAATTGATAGTTGTCCGTATAAAATGTTGGAGTTTTGAAAAAAATATATTTCTAGATCTAAAAGACGCACATATGTCTGCCAACACTCAAAATAAAGGA
>NW_027112128.1:784821-785885 GCF_000696795.3 Halyomorpha halys | reverse complement strand
AGATATAGATTTTTCAAAATAAATTCTCTAACTACTGATCTTTCATTACGTCCCATACAACATTTTTATGAAATAATGAGGTGTAGATAGTTGACCGTAGATTAATTATTGGAGAAGTTTGTCGGGGGGTGCGGTCAGCAAAGAACAACATAAATATACAAAACCATATTTATTTATTTTATGCCGACGTTTCGATCTGAGTTTCAGGTCTTCATCAGGGCTATACAACAAAAGAGATAACAACAACATATAGAGAAACATACAGTTGAAAAGGAATAGTATACAAACAAATTTAGAATTATACAAAATATTGACTTGAATCATAAATGATAAAAAATGGATAGCTGATAATTGAATAGTAAAAAAATTTTAATTGATTGATAATCGTGGAATTAGATGGTAGTAGATTGAAAACAGTGAAAGATAAAATATAATATCATGTAGGTAACAAGATATGTATAATATAAGATATACAAGTAGTGTCTAAAAAATTGAACACTATGACAGACAATGAAAAAGTGAGTGGCTTATATCTGAATTACAGTGTGAGTGTTAACTTATATACCTATACTAAAAATATAAATATATATATGTGTATTTTATAGAAGAAAATAAATCATGGGTGCTTTAATAAGTTAACTAAATTGAATTTCATTCATCAACTGTCATGAAATTTTTATACAATTAGAAGCTTCCCCAGTCAATCACAAAACAGATATACAAAACCTATCCCTAGCCTATTCCCAAATAGTTAATTTATTAAAGCATGCATGATTTATTTTCTTTTATCAATTATTATCTATTTTCGATTTTATTGTTTATAAAAATATTTTCTATTCTTATTAATTTTTATTCATAATTTTTTGACCTTTGGGCTCCGTATTTTTACACATCACTGGTTTTATGTTTTTCTTTTAAACTATAACTTGACTTTGTTATAATTGGTATTTCATATCAACTATTGTGTCATAACGGTCGTTCTTGACAGACTAGGGAACCCTTTGTCTAGTAGCTCTCTCTGGTGGACCTTTCTAAATATCATACATCAATCAGTTGCAGGCCTA
>NW_027112128.1:762422-784206 GCF_000696795.3 Halyomorpha halys | reverse complement strand
TATCCATTTTTTATCATTTATGATTCAAGTCAATATTTTGTATAATTCTAAATTTGTTTGTATACTATTCCTTTTCAACCGTATGTTTCTCTATATGTTGTTGTTATCTCTTTTGTTGTATAGCTCTGATGCAGACCTGAAACTCAGATCGAAACGTCGGCATAAAATAAATAAATATGGTTTTGTTTATTTATGTTGTTCTTTGCTGACCGCATCTCCCGACAAACTTCTCCAATTTTTATGAAATGTTACTTTTTAAAAAGCTATATCTCGAAAACTATTTAATGTAAATAACTCTTTTAGGGATAATATTTCAGCAAATTTCCTCTTCTTTAAATAATGTTCTCTTAGATTTTCTAGTGTTGTTGGTATTTTTTAAGATATAGAGCTCCGAATGAAAAATTAACGTTTTTTTAAGGTTTTGAAACAGCCGACATTTTTTATTCCCATTACCTATACTGGGCAGACTCATCAATTTTAATTATACATAGTTTTCATTAAAGTAATCAAAAATTGGGGTGAGATAACTGCCTTTTTTATCCTCTTGGGCTCTTGTACACCTTTGCTGTGGATTGCCTTATATTGTATTAAAAAAAAATCTCAATTTGAATTAAAGTTTTCTCTAAGTATTAATATATAATAATATATAATAATTTTACTGGTCAATATTTAAGGAACTTTAGTTATATATTTCTTCTTCTGATGTGGGACTATTTCTAGTGAAGTGAAGCAATTTATTTACCTTTATCGCATGTGTGCGCTCCGTGTTATATCTACCTTCTTCTTCCTTGGTAAAGAGCGTAATGATTTTTTAATCTTGTATCATGTAATGTCGTATTTTTTTTTAACTTTACCTTATTGTGATGATATATCGGTGTGTTGATACTAATATATAGTGGTAATAGAACGTGATTCTTACCGTTTTCCGCTTTAATTGTATTATCTGTATCAATGTCTACTGAATATTTCCAAATTTATGTTTTCATTCTTTAGAGGTTAATTCTAGTATTACTTGAGAAGGTTCAAGGTATGTAGTTGCATTATTAATCGTAGTATTTTCATGAAAAGGTGATTTACGACCATACCGTCGCATAATTTATTTGTTTTATGAAAGCTTTTTCACTAAAATCTAATGTTTAGGAATTATAAACAAAAAACCAAATAGAAAGACCTATTGGAACGAAAATTTCTAATTCGTTACTTGAATAAAATAATTAGCTACTTAGTAACCGTTTTAAGACCGCCAGAAATGCGTTTCCGTGTCGTTTAGTAGTATTATACCTACTATAATACCTCAGTATAGGCGAAATTTGAAAATAAATTTCGTTTTTTGGTTTACGACGTGCGATTCAACCAAATGAATATGGTACTCATTCGTCGCAGAATGAATTTCTTACATTATTTTAACTGTTTCGCTAGAATGCACCGAATAGAAATAATAGGGAAAAAAAAAGAAAACCTAATTCGTCAGTTTAATAAATTATTTATCAAATTATTAAGAGTTTTTGAAACACCAGAAATGCGTTTCCATTTAATAGTGATGGAAACTAATTTTTAAAATTATTTGCATATGTGTTTTCCATGAGATGGATTGAGATGATGTGAAAAGGCAATTCAATATTAAAATCAAGATGGAAAAAGTACCTAAAATTCACGATTTTATAATTTATTTTTTGTTATGAGTAATTTTCGCACCATGAGCCTATTGCAAATGCACAATGGGTTGTAAAAACAGGGCTTAAGGTGGAATGTTATAATTTAATTGATTTTATGGTTTACTATATGTTTTTTCAGGTTTTAAACGCGAGTCTGAAACGTCAGGTTGTAAACCCTTGACTTCCTGCCCCACAGTATCATTTAATAAGAATAATCATTTATTCGTTAAACAGGTCCGTTACTTTGGACTACATTTGGACAAATGGCTAACATGGAACCCTCATGCAATACTTAAAAGACAGGAAACTGCTCGTCGATTCCGACTATTACAACATTTACTAGACTAGAAACTTCCAATCCATTACAAATAATTGATCTAAATGACTATAATAAGGGCTATCTGGATACGAAGTTGAGCTTTTGAGGCTCCATTAAACCATTGAATTCCTCCTGTATCCAATCCTTACAGTCCAAAATCCTTAATTTGTCACAAATCAAGTCATCCATGAGGACCTCAATGTTCCATATGTAGCTGATTTGGCCGGAGCTAGATACTAATCCTTTCATGATTAATTTCCCGACCACTCAAACCCACTTGTTTCTAACCTGGCTTCTCGTTCATTACCTGACAATCCTCCAAGGCGTATGAAAAGAAGATGGCCTCGAAACCTTCTCCTTTAGAGATGTTATTAGGGTTTTATCAATGGGTAGATTCTCTACATGTTGGCATCATGTCATTTTATAACTAACAGCAAGTATACTGGTTTTATATATTTTTATACAGTTGTAAATAACAATAAATATATTATAAAAAAAAAAAAATCATACCATCATACTTTTGCTCTTTATATTTCATTTACTCCTTACATTACTTCCTTCCATTATGGAATAATGAAATTGTCTATTAGGTAAGCTTTTATCAGCAGGCTCTAACCTCTATTCTAAATATTTTAAATTGCTTCGGTGGGATTTCTGTAGGGTTCCACCCTTCAAATAGGTTTGACGGATTTTGGAAAAAACTTATAGCTGTAAATTCAATGGAATAAATAGAATACAAACACTGTCCCTTTTAGTTCTATGCAAATCCTTCACCATATCCCTATTCTTATATGCTAACAATAATTTTTAATTACATAACAAATTGATTGTCGAATAGGAAATCTACTAATAATGTTTATTGGTACTATTGTATGCAAAGCAACTCGTAACCATTAATAAAATATATATAATATTAATAATTGTTAATTGTAGTTATATTGAAATGAATTATAACATAACTAAAATTGATATGTGCAATTTAGATTAATATTAATAATGGACAATGTAGTTCGAAACCCCACCAAAGGAAATAGACATCATTTCCCTTCTCAAAAAATTCATGAACTACGATCTAATTTTTTCTAAAATTTTATTCATCATATGATGTACAAAACAAAATTTTACAAAATTAGATAAAGAGAAAGATGTATTGGCTTATATTACAACGTAGCCATGGAGATTGGTCCAAAAGGTGTTAGCATACCAGTATATCAATATTGAGATAAAGCAAAGTTAATTTTAAAATAAAATATTTACATTATAATTTTTAATACTTAAAGAACTAAAAGATAATTATAATATTTTCAAATTCATTACTTTATATATCTTCTCACTTAGTCACATAGATATACATAATAATAGCTTCTTGGTTTAATATTTATTATTAAGTTAAAATTTATATCAATAATAACAATAAGAAATAAATAGTACATTTTTCAATTATAGTTATAAATAAATGAACAGACCTAATAATAAAATAAAAGAGTTTGTACTATACGAATAATATGTTTGCGAAATAAGTCTAGGTATTTTAAAATAGTTGAATATTTGTAGATACAATATACCTTTTATTAGGTACATTGTATCTACAAATATGATAACGCTATGAAAATTTGTGCTGCTATTTTTGTTTTTCACGCATACTTAAAAGATCTATTGTGTGAAAATCACACATGCAAAATGAAAGAAACATGAATCGTAATTTTCTCATCTTTACTTTAATGTATTAAAACCATTAGCATATTTAACTCATTATATTTCTCATTAGTATAATCTAATATCATCTAATCTAATCTCCTTGTAATTTTTACAGAACTATGAAAAAAATCTGGAGGTCACCTAGAGCCAAAATAATTCCCGCAAACCTCCTGGGCCCTGTTTCATAATAAAGTACAAACTAATACTATTAGCCTTGTAGATTTATCTTAATTCAATTACACAGACTTGTACAATAGTAAATTGTACTTTAGTATTTTTTAATTCCTGTAATATCAATAATAGTCATCCCTACCATGAAAAAAATAAGTATTAGTATAATTACCACACTAGTTTTAACTCTTGTACTATTAACTAATACTATTAGCTTTCATTATGAAACGGGGCCCTAGAAGCGATTAAATCAACGTATCAAAGTTAAGGAATAGTGCGCATCAATAGATGAAATACACAAAGAACTGCTTGGACTGTAGTCGGTATGTGGAATATGAGGACGGTAAAAGTACAGGCGTTTCTATATGCCTGATATACGATATCGTGCTGGTTGCCACAGGCCATTATAGAATGGCAAGAGGTACTCGCAAAACAATGAGTATTAACAGCCGCAGGAGCAAGGTTATGACTGTTGCCAGAAATGAAGTGGATGTTGGCAATGTTAGAATAGTATGCAATGATGAAGTATTGGAAAGAGTGGACTTCTAAAATAGACCAAAAAGTATCCAATAAGATAAATAAAGCAAATAGTATTTACTACTAGATATGCAATACTATTTAGGAAAAGAGGGAGGTAGGTAAGAACATCAAACTCCACATCTTTAAAGCAATGTTCCTTCCAACACAATTATATGGCTGTGAAAGTTGGGTCACTCAAGACAGGATTACGGCTGCTGAAATGTGATATTTGCGTAGAATATTGGGAAACCTAGGAGAGACAGGATAAGGAATGAAAGAATAAGAGAAGAACTTCAGATCCCCTCAGTAAAATCAGTGATTGAACACCGACAGCTCTGATGGTATGAACACGTCTGAAGAATGGGGGAAGAAAATGTATGGAGGCGAGGCCGACTGGTAGAAGACCACGAGGCAGACCTAGAAGGAGCTACATGGAGCATATCCAAGGAATAGGTCTGGAAAGAGGAAAAACGCTGGGTCAGATGAAGATTCTTGCCAGAGACCGAGATGTGTGGACCAAGTGGTTAGGGGCTCCTCCACGCTGAAAGGCACTTAAGGATGATGAGAAAAAAGAAGAAGAAGAATATTATTAATAACAATAACTGACGTTGTTAGTCATATGAAACGATATCGTCTGAAATGGGCTGGACATGTGGCCAGGATGGAGGAACAGGAAACTCCTATAAGATTACTTGCGGAGATAGTCCATGGCCGGAGGAGAGTTGGCCGCCCCCGACTCCGATGTATTGACTGTATGGCTGCAGATGCGAAGGGTTTGGGAGTCCGCGACTGGATGGCAGCAGCGTAGGACAGAAACTTCTGGAGGTTGCTGGTTCAGGAGGCATGGACGCGTCAACGTGTTGTAGCGCTTAACTAATAATAAAAAATAGAAAATAAACTAAATTTTTTACGACTCATTTTTATTATTCTTCCTTATATGTAAAATGAAATATTACATGTTGATTACTTAAAACTTTTTTATATAATAGAAAAAAATCGTATAGAAGTTAAGAGGTGTAACACCTTCATCGACCATATCATATTGCAGTACTTATTTTTATGATTTTGTCATCTGCTTCTTTGATTATTATAAGTTTTTTGTTTATTTGATAATAATTATTATAAATTATTTGGTGAATAGAAACATGATTTTTTTGGATTTTCCATTCCTGAAAATCATTACTTTATTTTTTGGTGGTGGTGTTGTAAGGGTTTTTTTAGGTGGAAGAGGATGGACATAGTTAATGCCTGATTAGGTTCTAAATTAGTAAGGCCTATTGAGTTAAAAACGATTCTAATTAACAACATATTTTGTATCCTTCAGAACTCGAGGATGGTGGAAAAAATACATGGCCGACTATAAGCTATTAATAGTAATAAAGTTTTTAATATTCGTAGGAAATAACTGATTATTTTGAAATAATATGACACTATCGTAATTTCTGACCGTTTGCCTTATTAATTGTGATACTAAATGCTAAACTTCATTCGCAAAGAACACTATTCAAATTCAATTCATTTTTTAAAATTATAAACGTTAGATAGGGTAATTAAAATTGTTAAATATGAGTAGAATTTTGAAAATAAATAATATTTTTCTTTAAATTTTTTCTATAATTATTTTTCCTTAAATTGTTTTGTTTGATAACTATTACATGACCATTCTTATTCCATTATTTAATCTTTGACAGTCTTTAAATATATGACAGTCAAATAAAATAATTGGTATTCTATTTTCAATCTTAAACAATGAAAAGCCATAACTATAATCAATTTCCAAAATTCCAGTCTCCCAAGGTGTCATTAAACAACTCATCTCTTTTTTGTAAGTTACAGAAATTTATTTGATGCTAAATTTATTTAAATATCACATAATATTCACATTTATGTGTGTGTAAATACAATAAAATAAATTAAAATGTAAAAGATGCCTGGCTAATGTTCATAAATCTCATTCTACAATTTTTGCTCTTGATTTTGTTCAAAATCATTGCTGAAAGAAATTATCGAAAAAGATTTCCAAACGATAATTCATCAAATATCTACCCAATCTTGAGAGCCTTTTGGTTTTAACTCTCTCCTGCTAATTTGAATGGCAAGATCATACTTAAGAAATTTATCAAAACTTTGTGCCGTTTATTGACAAACCTCAAAATCTCAATAAAGATATTAAATATAATATATGATGAAAAAAAAAACTATTTTTATGTACATAAGCATTATAACTTCGGGAGCGCAGTGGCACTGTGGTATCGCACGATGCTACTAACTCCAAGGGGTTTCGAAGGGTTCGAATCCGGCTGGGCAGAAAATTGTTTTCTGCCTCATAAATTGGGCACCCTTAATTAAATAAAAATCAGGTGGTAGAGCGTGATTCTGACCAAATCACCTCCTTGCACAACCGTTGGTCAAGTAACAGTACTTCCTTGCAAAGTACTGCTGCACCCTTAATCCTTCATGGGTTGTAGCGGTACAGATTTTAATTTTTTTTTAAGCATTAAAACTTTAAAAATATTAAGCTGTGTGTCTAAATTTCTTAGTTACTGAAATGTGTAATTTGTTGGTGGGATGTAGATCGAAATAGCGGTGGTTGATATGAGGTGTGAATTGCAAAAAGGGGGATATATCAAAATTTGAAAAATTTTTCAGTAAAAACAAAATTTTGCAAAATTTAGGAAATTTTTTAAAAACAATTATCAGTGGATTAATAGTTTTTAAATTACGTCAGAAATAGTAATTTTTTAAGCCCTAGTTAAGATGTGTATCTTCGTTAAAACAGTGTCAGGGCTATCCTTTTGGTACCACTGATATCTTGATTTTACGCTTGGACCAGAAAGTATGTTTTTGTACTTTCTGGTCCAAGCGTAAAATCAAGATATCAGTGGTACCAAAAGGATAGCCCTGACACTGTTTTAACGAAGATACACATCTTAACTAGGGCTTAAAAAATTACTATTTCTGACGTAATTTAAAAACTATTAATCCACTGATAATTGTTTTTAAAAAATTTCCTAAATTTTGCAAAATTTTGTTTTTACTGAAAATTTTTTCAAATTTTGATATATCCCCCTTTTTGCAATTCACACCTCATATCAACCACCGCTATTTCGATCTACATCCCACCAACAAATTACACATTTCAGACATTATTGTATTATTTCTTTTAAATAAACAAATTATGATTTGTGGAGACTTGATTGTAAAACAAACACTGTAAAACTCCTCTCCCCTCTCCCTAAAAAAGGTCCCATTGCCGCTTTCCAGTCGTAGATGAATTCTTTATATACACTATATAAATGAATATCATGTACCTTTATCATGCTCTACCTTTGCCGCCTGATTTATAAGTGTTGTTTATAAACAGTAATATAATATTTTCTTAATAAACCTTAACCCATATATGAAGATCAATAATAAAAATAAAATATAAAGTAGAAGGGGGCCTCATTATCTGTATCATTTTGGTCCAGGGCTGGGCATTCATGGGAGTAACGGAGTGTGTATCTATGTGTGAGCTCTCCAGGTAATGCTTTTTTCCCAAGCTGTGAGGATAGATTTTATAAATACATTCTATTTCTGTTAAGAAATAAATATTTTCTCTTTATTTCACTACTTTAAAGTAATAGCATCTTTCTTTAACAGAGGTAGGAGGATCAGGATCACCACCACGGAAACTACAGACGCCTTTCAGGAAAGGTTAGATTACAGTGGCTCCATGTCCAGTCTAGGTATGTTTTTAAATTAATATTAATCTTCAATTTTTAATAAACATATGTTTTAAATAACATGATTAAATCCATAGCACTCGTGTTGAAGCATCACCTTACCATTCTCAAGTTAAAGCAGTGCTGATTCAAGTCTGACCTGGAGTTTTAAATTATATTTTATGACTGCTGAAAAAGTTTTTACCTTTTTACTCTTTCCAGAAAGGTTTGGTTTCTTGTAGGATATCAAATTCCTGGTTGGAATTCATATGGACATTAAATCCAAATAAACAGTTATCATGATTATTGTTGTTGCTAAGTTTGTGTAAAAAACTACTGTGTTTAAATTAAGTATTAGAAGTACATCAACCTTTTGTCGAAGAATTTAGGGAGGGTTTTATAAACGAAGACAAAGAGTATATGTTTCCGTTAATAGACGGACTGCCCCAAGCACAGGTTTCCTGTCATAGGAGCAGTGTCGCCATCTATTGTTTTATTTACAAATCAAACAATAAAACGTATTTTCTACAACAATTTCCTTCCAAATCTATGTTCCATTATTCCCTTTCATTTATTACCTTATTTTATTATTATTAACATATTTTTTTAAACATTTTATTGCATTACACAATATTAATTTAATATTCCACAAACACTTCATGGAGTCCTTTTCTTTTTTGGTCTCTTCTTCTTCTTCTTAGCACTAATATATTCCTTACTTTCTTCTTCTAAATTATTTGCTTCACAATCCATATTGTTTCCATCTAAGTCTCAATTACAGTTATCTGCATTTAATCTAGGGTGATCTTCTGTGGCATAGAAATCTTCAATAAAGTTTTTTTTCATCTTTTAGTCTAGGTTTTTTTGTATCTTATCTTTGAAGCGAAGTCCCAGGTCACCAGTTAAGGCCTTTAGTTCTTGTAACCTTTCAGCAGGTTTCTCTTTCTGCTTCTTCTTTTTGCCTTGTTGTTGTCAAGTTTGTTGTTGAATTTAGGAAGGGTTTTATAAACAAAGACGAAGAGTATATGTTTCCTTTAATAGACACCAGGATCGACTAACCCAAACAAAGGTTTCCGTCAGAGGAGCAGTGTCGCCATCTACTGTTTTATTTACAAATCAAATAATAAAACATAATCTAAAACATCTTTGTTTATCACTACAACAGCATTTTAAATTTTTATTGATAATTCATATTAATAGGAAGAACAGCATTAATCAGTAATCTAAACTCAAATCTTAGCTTAAAAGTTTATTAGTTATAATTTAGTAATCATGAATGGAGTGAATGATTGAAATTTGAAATATAAATGGAAGAAAAGTTCAACTAATTGGTTCAGAAACTTTGCAAAGAGCCTCACTTTCCTGTGTGCTCATCTCTTTGATTGTATCCAGCATTGGAGTGTTTCTGGTCTCTGGAAGGAAGAATAAAAAGAATGCACCTAGAAGTGCTAGAGAGCCGCAAAGAGTAGTCGGAATCCACCAAAACTTCTTTCCCTATAAAATATAATATTTGTTATGCAAAACAATATGAATATACAAAAAAAGTAATCAATCATCAGTAAATTGGAAATAAATTTTCCTCCTCTCTTCTCAGACCAGATTAGTCTTTATGAAAGTTACAGAAAGAGTTTGAACAACAATGGAAATCAATTTTTCCAGTTGATAGAGAATTTTTCCAAAATTCTTTCTATAAACATTTTGTAAGTAATAATTGTAAGTGGAAAAATAAGGGGCATCATTTAAAAAAGATGTGCTTTCTACAAAAATTAAATTAAACTCTTTTTACATAACAAACATTCTCACAACTACAAGGAGATACAAAATTTCCTATTTGGATTCCTATTGTCCAGGAGTTTCATATATCTTTTTGTGAAGAGTATAGCATTGGCTAAATGATAGAACCCTGAGAGGACCTCACAGCCTTAAGTTAACATATAGTGATGATATAAATATCCTTCACTAGTAAGAATGAAATTATAATTTCTTTAAAGATCATCTTGTCTAGAATTTGGTTTTTGTGTTTGGTGTTAAAACTAATATTTTAAATTTCCTCCATTCAGACTACATAGTGAACTTATCTTGATTGGTTCCACTCCTTCCTTTCTGATTCAAAGGCTGTTTCTTCAAAGGCTGTTCAAAACAGGCCTAAATTAATTTATCATACAATTCAAAAAGATTCATCCCTACAGATATAATTGAAAAAGAAATGTATGAAAAGGTCAGAAGAATCTTCTAGGAGGCTATCATGATTTTATCTTGGCTATTTCTTGGAGTACCTGAGGTTGGGAAAGTAGAGGAAGATACTATGTGGGTCTGGTACAAAATAGTTAACTAAAGGCCAGCTTCGAACTTGCTTTGCTTTTGATTACTTCCAACAATAATTACGTTGCAAAGTAAGCGTGGTACAGGTTGTATTATAGCTCTAAAGAATGTTTTACTCTAACCCATGTGAAAAGAACTTCAAATGTTAGCCATTCTCCGATAATATGGACCAAACGCTTCTATTAACTTTTTTTCTCCATTTTTCCAGCCTTTCGGCATTACAGAGTGCATAGGCTGTGGACCCAATCTAATATTTTCTCTATCTATTCTGTAAAATTCTCTGGTCCTGGATTCTTCATTATTAGCATGGACAATTGGCCTCTGAGGTACATATCTCGCATGAGGTCATCTTGGAAAAGGGTAAATTTCTGGAAATACATTCCAGATATCTGTGAAGTTGGGAAAAACAGCAAAAATTTAGATTCACTCCCTTCCCAAAAGTTGCTTTTATTGGGCAAGCAACATATTGGCCCCCCATATTAGAGATGTAGAGACATAGGAAGCAATAAAAAGAAGTTCCAAGTGGTACATATCTATAAGAATAGAAAACACATAAAGTAAAATTTATGTAACTGCACTAACCAGTATATCCACTATATAAGGTGCTAGTAGTACACCAAACTGTGCTATAGTAAGACAGCTACCTATAGCCGTATTGCGTTTTTCTGTTGGAAATAGTTCTATAGTATGAAACATGGCAACTCCATATGCAGCGGTTCCCATAAGTCTCCCGAACAGAGAAACACACATAATCGGCCAACCTAAATAAAGTTTTAAAGAAGCTTTGAAGTATTTATAAAACTTTAAGTATATAGAAATATCTATTATATTTGATTTCATAATTAATATACATAACCATATTCACGCAAATGAAGAGGTAAAAATAAATTAAGCTTGAATCACAAAGTAATTTACTTATAGTAAAATAATTAATTAACTAAAAGTTTTAATTATGAAGAAAAAAGTCTTTTTATTTAAAACTATTGAATCATAAAAAAAATTTAGGAGAAGTTTAATTTCCTCACTATAACATTATAAACAGGAACATGTAACATGTATTATTGTTTTTATTTTTTAGTCAATAAATTTCAATGTTATGTTAACTTATTGATAGTATTTTTAATTTATTAAGATAATTGTTAATTATTGAATCAGGAATAGTTGTTAGGATTATTAACTAAAATTAACTGTAATACAAATGTCTAGAATTAATATTGTTCAAAAGAAATATTACCTTGTGGCAACACTATTGTTACCAACATGGCGATACCAGAACCAAACCACAATCCTATTCCAGAACTCTTCCTACCAAAATATGTTAGCAAAAGGAGAGGAAGTAAGAAGCCTGGAATCTCAACAACTGCATTGAGCACAATATACAGGTACTGGTTTAAATCAAAGTTTGAACCACTTAGTGCTAAGAACAGAATAATAAAACATTGTGTTAGTAAATTGTTGTATCAATAAAGCAAGAAAGGGAAACTTACTACAATATACACATACACACACACACACACACACACACACAATTTTTTTTATTTTTTCATTACTTTTTGTTACTATTTATTCTATTTTTTTCAATAGAGAACAATTTTATTTTGTTCATTAATAACTGACAATGATGTGGTTTATTGTGTTTAGTTATAAACTAATTCTAGTGGGTAAAATCTTAATTGTTCTTTTTTATCAGTACTAAGGCATCTTCATTAATATAAAATACAAGAATGCCTGTTGGAAGTTAAATGAGCCCTAAAAGAATTTTATCCTGACTATTAAGAAAAAACACAGTAAATTATTGCACAATGGTTTCTTAGAGGTTTAAATTAATCATTTATTATATAATTAATTAATTTAAAAAAATAAAAATCTGTAACGTCTAAACCCATGAAGAATCAGGGGTTCAGAACTTTGTAAGGAAGTACTTTTTCTTATAAGGGTTGTGGAAGGAGGTGATTTGTTTATAATCAAACTCAACCGTTTCACCTACTTTCTATGAGTTCCTACTTTATAGAGGGTGGACTCTAGAGGGGTCTTGAACCACAGTGTTGATTCACGGCTACAGTAACAGAATTAATCATTCTCTGGCACAGCCACATTCGAACCCAGATCCTTGGAGTAGTTAGCACAATACCGTACTCACTAGGCCACCCATTCCCTATCAGTAAATAATAAATAATAAAAAATATTCATAATCACTTGCTATGCATAGAGAAAACTGGTTTGAAAAGGTATTTGGTTTTATTAAATGAACATCCTAAGTATTAATAATTAGTCATTGCCAACACAAGGGTATATGTACTTTCACTCTGAGTCTACACCGGGGTGGCAGTTTAAATACTTGAGACCCCTCAGCACTAAGTAAACATAGCAGTTGTTGAGCTTTGAGCAGATACCCTGATAGGATGACAACAAAGCTAGCTGAACAAATAAAAAGTTTGAAGCAGCACTCAATTTGTACTTTTAAGCACTTAGCTCTGACCCAGAACGGGCAAGAAGTAATAAGTGGAAGAGATCAAAGTATTCTGCAAATCAAAGAATGGAACATCGACACTAGAGAAAAGTTTTAGTCTCTTCCTGCAAATGGCAATCACCCAATGAAATGGCTGGAAAGAAATACAAGAAAGTAGAGGGACAGAAAATATACTGTTTAGCATTAGTTGGAGAAATGAAGCCATAAGAACAAGGAAGAGGGAAAAAAAGGATTCGAAGATTGGAAATCGCACAGTGCAGTACAAGTCCTAACAAAAGACAGTAGTAAGGCAGCACAGGTACAGTCCTAGAAGATCATAAGGAGTTGGAAGTAGCGTATCAACAAAGCTAAGCCATAGAAAACCAAACCACAACTAGAATGAAGATACATCTAGCACCCCAGATAAGGCATAATGGTAGTAATATACTGTAATTAATGTGGAAACCCTATTGATATAGTGAAGTTAATTATAATAAAATCATAACTTCAGTATTCTCGATTTCATATAAATCAGCCAACATTTTTTTGTTCATTAGCTCTCTTATAAATTAAATTATGTTTCATCTGTAAATATCTTAGTAAACTTAGTTATTTTGAACTCTAAGACTAGATTATGCAATCGGAATACACGCATGCCAACTAATTGATGTAATCATGAAGATTGATAAACATCATACCTTGAGAAAAAATATCTAATCTATATTATTATCAGCTGTATCCAGCATTACATGGTTTGTGGTATCCTAACATTTGATTTGGATAAAAATATAATAGATTTTTAAAAACAATAGGTTGGCTCCCACTGATAGAAATATATTGTGTAATATAATACATAAATATATAATAAATGAAGTTTCTGGAACCCCCACACAACGTAGCACATTATTCCAAGCCTAAAAAGAGATGTAATTCAAAAATCAGTAATTGGTAATTTCAAGTTCTGAGGATCATCATGGAGTGACTTGTGAATTTCGTACCAAAACTGAAATATCTGGTGTGTCCACATACCCTAATTTCCTGACTGTTTTTGCTAAAAAGTCCAGTACAATAATATTGGTCCTATTAATATTTTTTTTATTTATCTTAATAGGGATTTTAATTATGTTTCAAATGAGGATTTGGAATATTCCTAGAGAATTATCTGAAAAAGTAATTTGAAGGTAATGAGTTTCAATGGGAACAACCAAAAAATAATTTAAAAACAAGGGTGTAAAGTCTGATACACTGTATCCTTCCTGATACTGATCCTTCTGATGTTGAAGTATTTTTAATTTGAAGGACATTTAATTTGCCTTCAAGTGTTGATTTATTTAATTTATCATGAAATGTATATAATAAAGTTTTCCTTGTTTTATAACTTTTTAACCTGCTTTTTCTCAGAGCTTTATTCTATCTATAAAAAACTTCTGTGAGACCTTAGGCAAGTTTAATAAGTATTATTAAATCCCTTCTGGTATTAACTTATACTGCTGCCTAAAGTCAGCTCAACTTGGCACACAGAAATCAAGGGCCGTAACCCTAACACAATAAAATCACCCATTCAAGAGATAATATTTAAGGTTTCAATGGTGATTCCAAAAAAATACAATTTTCCTTCATCTTCATAAATGGATGAGAGATGGAGGTATTCATTTTGAAACAAAATGGCTGATGGTATTAAGAAATACCAAAGGTCATTGTGGGGTGACCTTGTGACTTTGGTGTCAGCACAGTCATGCTAAATCAAATTTTTATCCTGCAGTAATTTCACTTTTTTCATGAACAGTTTGTTTTAGTTCATTCTTATTATTTTTTACTAAATTTTTCACTTATCTTTATTGATTGCTACAATTGATGAGTAAATAATAACATTTTAGGCATATATTCATAATTTAACCATACAACTTTTCTCACTTAAGTAAGTAACTTTATTTTTTAACAAAAAGATTTTCTTTAAACTTATATAATTATTGGAATCTTTGAAAATATTGAAATGAATCATGAACTTATAAAAACATAATTATTATACGACTAAATAATCACAATTTAATCAACAATATCTTACCTATTACAAAGTAATATAAATTTCCCATGAACCACAAATAATTGAATATTAAAATTCTTTTTGTAAGCTCAAAGGTTGAGAAGAGTGTAAAGTAATCTTTAATGAAAAAACTAAATTTTTTCCAGCATGAATCAGATGAACCCTATAAAAAAATAAAAAATGATAAAAGAAATTAAGAAGAAAAATAAAGCAAGATTAGATTACATATAACATAAGAAAACCTCAAAATGTTGAGAAGAAGACTTAGCAGACTCTTTAGGGACTATGCGTGCCACACTTCCTAAGATATTTGAGGCTTTGTATTGTTTTCCTGAAGCTACCAACCACCTTGGTGATTCTGGTAAGAAACTAGATTATAAACAATGACTAGATTAAAACCAATATAATACATTCAACAATATGTGAATCATATTACAAATCATTAATAATGAAAGAGGTTAAGATATTTAAAAATATTAAATATTATATTTTTATAGCCAGTTCTATAGCAGAATTGGGTTAAGTAATTTTTGGGATCCCTAGAGAATATGAGTCTCGTAGTCCCATTCTCTGTTTTAAATCAATACTCTTAAATGGATAAAAAATATTCCATGGTATAAAACATATTGTTAATATCTTTGATACATCACATACAATCTATCACCTTGACCCTGTTCAGTTCAAAACAGATTATATCAACAATAATAATGACTAATATCATAATTATTAATAATAATACATCAAAAGTAATAGGTAGGTGGTTATTTGAAATAAACAAATTAAATCACTAAAATATAAATGTATGCAGATTAGTTTTGTAGATTTATCAGAAGTTTTCACTATGCATATTTATTGATTTTTTCAAAACACTTTTCTGCTTTTATAATCTATAAAATTGTTACTTTTTTCTAAATTTTAAACTTTATAAAATGTTTGAAACTTTTAAAGCAATTGATTGAAAAATAGCTGAATAAAAGTGTAATTCACAAATATATTGTCTATTATTCAATGTATCAACCTTGATGGGGAATTTCCCAGCTAGATAAACAAAAATTATCTAAAATGGAATTTAAAAAATAAAAATTTACCTTATCATCATCATCAATCGGCATGACAACCCATAACTGGGTCTTGGCCTACTCAAGCAGCTTCCAGTTTAATCACTTAAGTGCAGTTTAATCTGTTAATTGCAGGTGCTCTCCAATTCCTCACTCCGAGCAGGGTCCTTGAATCCTCTTCAACACCATCCAACCATCGAAGTTTTGGGCAACCTCTCGGCCATGTTCAATATAGGCGCTCATTGAAAAGTTTATTTGGGATCTCATCAGTTCCCATCTTTGCCACATGGCCTGCCCAGTGCAGCCTACCAATGCCCACAATTTATCAAACATCAGGCTCACCAATTAACAAGTAGACTTCCCTATTCGTGAGTCTTCTCCAAGCTGAACTATCCTTTAGTAGGCCGTAGATGCATCTGACTATCTTTCTCTCAAACATTTGAAGATCCCTTTCATCGGCCTTCGAAAGTGCCCAAGTTTCCGAGGTATAGAGCAGCACTGGTCGAATTAACGTTTTATACAATCTAGTTTCTGTGGATCTTGATAGTGAGCTACTGCCAATGTGCCGACACAGTAAAAAAAAAAACCTATTAGCCGATGCTATTCATCTCCTTATCTTGACCGAAATGTCATTGGTGGCATTAACTTATGATCCGAGGTAAACAAACTCCTCAACTCGTTCAAAAGAGTAATGACCAAATGAACAAAATCTTTGTTAAAACCTCTTTCTTGACCAGCTATCTTATATTTGGTTTTGTTGGTATTAATAGCAAGTTCCAGCTTGCTGTAAGCACCATCATGGGCAAGAAAGGCCTCTTCCACAACAGATTTTGATCTTGGGAAATTATTCGGTAATGTCGATATCATCAGTATATCCCAGGATTTGTACAAAAAACCAAATATACTGTCCTAAAGATTACTACCGCATATAGCATATAATCCTGGGGAAACATAAGTGCGGCTTTTGTAAATGTAAGTCAACAACAGACCAAATTTTTGCCCTACGAACCATCCTTGAGCATGAGAAAACTTCCCAAGGAAGAGAATACTAAAAACGGACGCATCATCTATACAGTAGCAACTTTAGAGGTATCTCCCTGCTGGATAATGCCTATAAAATACTATCAAATATAGTCTTCAATAGAATGCTCCCCTATGTTGAAGATGTGGTATTAGTGTGGTTTTAAAAAAGGAAGGTCCACAATTGATCAAATATTTACAGTTAGGCAAATCCCAGAAAAGACGATTGAGTTTGGGATAACTACGTACCACCTCTTTTAGACTTCCAAGTGGCCTACAATAAAGTAAACCGAAAAATGCTGCATGAAGCCATGCAAAAACAGAGAATACCATAGAAACTGATAAACATAGTTAAAGTCACCTTGTTCAACTCCAAATGCCAGGTTAAAATCCAATCCTGCTTGTCAGAACCTCTGGCATTGGCTTGCCTTCTATTTAACATAGTACTAGAGAAGGTAATCAGAGACTCTCATATACAAACAGATGGACACATATTTAATAAAGGAGTGTAGTTACTGGCCCATGCGGACGATATAGACATCATCGGTAGAATGGAAGCCGACCTCATAAATGCTTTTAAGACGATTGAGTCATCTGCGGTAAAGATGAAGCGCAAAATAAATGAAGTTAAAACAAAATTTATGGTAGTAGGTGGTAGATATCCTGACCCACACCTCCAGATTAATAACTATAATTTTGAGAGAGTACAAGGTTTTATTTATCTGGGTGCCTATATAGACACTGAAAATAGCTCTTTAAAGGAAATAGAAAAGAGAATAGCAGCATCAAATAGAAGCTATTATGGTCCCATAAAGCACTTTAGGTCCAGGCTTATCTCTCGAAATACCAAGACCATTCTATACAAGGCTCTTATAAAGCTGATAGTTACATATGGGTCAGAATATTGGACTCTCAACAGAAAAGATGTAACTAAACTAGAAATATTTGAGAGAAAAATTTTGAGGCATGTTTATGGGCCAATCCAAGAAAATGGTGTCTGGAGGAAAAGACGTAATAAAGAGCTATATGAATTATATAATGATGCTTCAATCGGTCGTATCATAAACATAAATAGACTCAGGCGGGCAGGATATGTCGTTCGAATGAATGGTCAAAGGATTCCGAAGAGAGTCATAAGGTATGAAATGATAGGCAAAAGAAAATTTGGGCGACCAAAGGCTAGGTGGCAGGACCAGGTTGGCAGGAGTGCATCGGGATGGGGAGCGCCAGGTTGGAGGTATAAGGCGCAGGACAGAAACGAGTGGAAGAAATTTCTTGAGGAGACCAAGGCTCGACCGGGGCTGTAGTGCCGTGGAAGTAAATAAGTAAGTATTTAAGTTAAAAATAAATATTTTTTAATAACGAACCAAATAATAAAAGAAATTTTCTACAACAATTATCTCAATAAAATTTCACATTTTACCAAGCCCATAGCTTTGTATACAACACCTGTGCAAAATTTCAAGAAAGTCTAAGATGGTATTGCTCAAAAGTGTGTTGATTTGACATGCAATGACCATTCTAATAAATATATTCAATCTTAGGCTTTAGAGCAGTTCAAGTGATATTCCAATAACTTAATTTTTAACTATTTTTTTTATTTATTGATAAATATTATAATCTGACACTACAATGTTTGGCAATAAGTAATAGTGACAACTGATAACATTCATACTAAAATAAAATAATATAAGAATAAAAATAAATAAACAAATGAAAACAAAATATATATATAAACATAAAAAAATACATAGAAAATATAAAAAGTCTCTCTCTAAATATATACAAACAGAATGATAGAGAAATAATAGACCTATGTACAAGAAATAATAAATAAATAAATAAAATTAAAATATTTTTTTTTTAACTAAAACAATTATAAGACAATTAATCAGTAGAAAAAAATAATAAAACTAGTTACCAGCCTAGGAAGGTGAAAGCAACCATTGGGACTGATATAACTAGTTGAAGTTGCCTCCAGTTAACAGTCAAATATGCAGCCAGGGAAAGATACATAAGTCCTAATGAATAACCTACATTGAATATGTTTGCTAAGTATGCTCTGTAGTTTTTAACAGTAAGTTCCAACACTGCAAATCAAATGAGAGTTAAGTAGTATTTATTTAATGGAAACAAATATTAGTGTTGAAGACTGAATTTTTTTATTTATTTTTTTATAATAAATTAGAAATGGTAATTTGAGGGGGTTAGAGTGACAATGGAGTAAGTAATATTTTTTAATTCAGTGAAGTAATATGGGTATATTACACACATAATTAAGTAAATATTATGTTCTTAAATCGTGTTTATATAATATACAAATTTCATTTAAGTAAGTTTACAAAAAAATTTACTTTCTCACAATAACCATAACATGTCTTACTCAACTACCATTCAAACCACCTCACATATACTTACATTATTGGCTAAATATTAAAAAAAATATTTGGAAAAATTATAAGATAACTTGTAAAAAATTAAAAAGTGTCACGAACTATTTTTTAGTGTATTTTATATATGTAATAAAACATATATTTTATATGTTTTTATAAAAGATAAACAAATAATTGAATGAAATATTAATAAATATCCAATCTTATTATTTTTTTTAAGGTTCTAATGTTAAAGAAATATTAGATATGATATGAAAGAAGATAATTAAAAAATATATAAATTAGAACATTGTATTAAGAACAATTAATATCTAATGTATACTCGAAGGCATCATATCACATAAAAGTTTATCATTATTGTGTTACAGTAAAGTTTCTACTACTAAATAACCCCTGTTTATACACCACTTCTTGTGCAAGTATAACAGGCATATTAAATTCTCTCGTGACTATATATTACTTGAGACTGATGTCAAAAATATTATATACTTAAGTTTTTTTCTATATAATGCTATTATTTTGTCCTTATTCTTGATTATTAATTTCATAACTGCTTACAGATTGTATAACTAGTTTCAAAAAGTCCTGAGCAAGCGACACCTATCAACAGTCTAATTATTATAAACACTGTATAGCTCTCAACAAAAGCAGCGGAAGGGCCTGCAACCATGAGCATGATACATGAAAATATAAATGTCTTCTTTCTTCCATACCTAAAAATAAAATTATGTATATTAAATTATATGAAACAAGCTGATGAAAAAAAATTTTAAATGAATTTATCTTCTTCTTGTGTGCCATTTAGATTACATATAAAACTAAATATAACATAAAGCCTGATTCTTATTGAGATTAGAACAGTTCAAATTAATTCAAAATACCAATTTCAATAGAAGGATAAGTAAGTTTCATTTTAAAAGGGTTTACCTAAGCTGTTATTTTTAATTTTAGTATAAATATCAATGTTATTTAAAAGTTTTTAGTAAAAAAGTTTCAGCAGAATGTTTTGATTTTGTTGGGATGAATATAAAATGTTTCAAGAAGAAAAATTAATATCCTTTCTATAGTTTTTACAGCAATGTAGGTACAATAGGGCGTCAATTATAACTGGGAAAAGAATAAAGCAGATTGTTCCAATTTTATTAATTTTTCAATGATAATTAAAAAAATTTTTCATTAATATTTTATGATTATTCAAGACTGCAAGTGTTCTTTCAACTACTCCATTCAATGATGGAAGAACATTTTCAGCTCTAGGAGATGTTTTGAATCATTATAATGACAATTTAGGAGGTGGAAATGTTATTAATAAAATCAAACTAAAGGGTTAAATAGAATGCTCTAATAACTATGTTAATCTGTAACATTGTTTATATTATGAATTAAATGTTTCTCAACAATTTACTTTTTTTTTATTAATACTTTTTCCCACACATTTTGAAAATGACAGTTATAATAAAACTTTAATTTCGAAGCTCGATAAATAAAAGTTTAATCAAAAATGTATAAAGAAGTCTCGAAAATTTAAACTTTGGTTTAACCAAAATAAAAATAACAGTTTTGTTTATTCATATATTTTGTTTACTTATAAAAGTTACCAGTTGGTTTTGTTCTCTTGAAAATATCATTTCTAACCTGTCACTAATCATGCCGAATACTACAGCTCCAAACAATTTTCCAATTGCTATACTGCCCTGTGCTGTAGACCTGAGTGGCAAATCATCACAAACAAGATTCCACTGGTAAGATTAAAAGAAAAAATCATTTAAATTATAAAAATTTAATTTAAATTATAAAAAATTAAATTATAAAAATGTTATTAATAAGTAAAGTTATAATGATAAGTTAAATAAAGCATCTCTAATACACACCTCACTGACGATTGTCTCATGAAAAGTTTCTTCATCATAGATATAATTTTTACATTTTGTCACATCTGGTTTTTGTGTTTTATTAAAATAACTAAGAGCTTCAATGAAACCCAAATCTTTGAATAAGGAGTAATTCCAGGCATAATGAACACAACTTTGTTTTGCCAATCTACATATTTATAATAATATACTTCATTAATATATATAGATTATGAATATAAAGAATTCTATAAAAAAATCAACTAACACCTACCCAGGATTGCTAATTTCTCTTATTTGTTCCTTGGTCCAGTTAGCTTCAACTAGTTCTGGAATGTCGCAGAAGAAAGAAGGGTTTCCTCCAAGAAACACATATGAAGATAAATGCGCAGCAATGAAAGTTATTGGGCTGCAGGTAAGAAACATTATCCATGCTAACCAAGTCTGGTTTTTACATTTCTTTTCCAAAGCATTCTCTAATGTTACTGGATCCATCTGAATTATGTTAAACGAAAAGAGCTGAATCAATGAAATTACTGTCTATCAGTTTTAAAATGAAAAATAATTCAAATTTCAGGTATT
>NW_027112128.1:761166-762362 GCF_000696795.3 Halyomorpha halys | reverse complement strand
TAAAAAATAATTTTTGAAGTGATATTAATTTTTTCTTATGAATGTGGAGAGGAAAATGGATTGTATGGGTTCAAAATGCTTATTAATTTATCAATAGTAATATTAAATTGAAATATAAACTCTATAAAGAAGTACAAGGTGATGTTTTATGATTTTTTTTTTCATATATTATGGATTCGATTATATTAATATCATAGTGTTTAATTTTGAAATTCTGAGTATTAATTGATCAGAAAAAAAATGCATTTTTTAATCTTGCATAACTATAGAAGAATAGAAAACTTATTAAATGTATGAATTAATCCAAAATTTAATCTGATTTAATAATGAAGAAAGGAGCGCAATGTTTATGTCGGGAAATGAAAAATCTTGAAAAAATTATCGATATGGCTTTCGAAACACAATTTCACAAAAATATTAGTTAGTTCCTTAATATGTATAAATTTCTTGATTTATGTTAGTTCGAATTTTTTTTTTTTTAACGAAATCATCATCGCGATTCTATATTAGAATGTAACAAATTATAGGCTTAAATTAAACATCTACTTACAACAATCAATCGAGTACGCCGTTATAAACCAGCTTTGTTAAGGTGGATACGTTTATATCCTCTAAAGTTAATGGTATGAAAGGTAAAGGTTAAGGTTGGAATAAACTATGCACTAATGATATAAGAAAACATAATTGAAATACTAATTATTGCAAATTAGCTTTTATTTTAAAAATTCAGTGAAAAACGCTCAATTATTCAAACCGGACTGTCAGCAATATTTTCCTCTGAAAAAATCAAGTGACAGATTAGTATTTTATTTTTAATGCTGTGGATATAGAGACCTACATACTCCTGATATGTTAGATATACGAGTATATTTTCATATTGGTTTCCATATTTTGGAGTAAAATTTTTTTTGCAGATAATCTATAGGATTTTTTGTTTATTCTCATGAATTTGCGTAAAACTAATCCACAGTAAAGCCATAAATTCAGGGTTGTGTATCTGTATGATAGTGCCGTCTGTCATATATAAATTTATTGTTGCCAGTAAGTCAGAATTTGTATTTATATTATTTCGTCGACCGTCAGAATAGGTCTGTCTTTAATTGTGTTCATGCACCTTCAATACTGTTTTACATACAATGGTCTCTTTTTTTTTAATGTTTGGGAAGCTGAATACTATAAGTATAAGTATAAGTATA
>NW_027112128.1:757622-758906 GCF_000696795.3 Halyomorpha halys | reverse complement strand
ACTTTCACTTACCTATATATGGAGTATATATTAATGGAATATAATTCCATCCTGAGCAATTTCGAATTTAAGTGCTCAGTCTTGAAGTTCCCTCGAGTCCAAATAATCAATTCTCACAAATTGGTTTGTGTGTCTATTTGTAAACAGTTTAGCTCAAAAACGAAAAATCGTACGAAACTGAGATAACATATTTAAGGTGGTTACATGCCTGGGAGGTAACAAACTTTTTCAAATAAAATCCGACTAGAACTGCCACTTTATAGAATCTAAAACTGTTATAACTATTTTGATTAAAATCGGTGAACCACGTGCAATTAAGAGCTCTTAATACCATTAATACCAAAAAGTTCTTATCCTCTCGAAATAACCTAAAAGGACTTAAATGCCGAATTTTTTTAAACAAAATAATTTTAACACGAGTCAAGTTATCTACATAAAACTTGGAGACGTATGCAAGTTAGTAAACGGAAGTTGTTATACTCACAACGCACCAGGTTTTTTGTTTAAATCTCACAGCATATAGAAAATATAAAATAAAAGTTAAATTCACACTTGCCAACTTGTGAAACTGCCTGAGCACGCTAAAAAAAGTTTGTTTTTTTGTTCTATGTGATCGTGAGAACGATTCCCTTCTAAAGGGGCCACGACATGTTGGCCGCTCGCCACGAATCGGAGGCTTTGATCTGAGTCCAAAAAACGATCAGCAACGAGCTTAGGCCAACTCGCACCAGCCAAGCCAAGCTTGGCATGTCTGAGTTCGCCACGGCTTGGCCAACATGTAAGCCCCTTTAACCGTCCGGTTGTGTCCTAGTATTAACGTCATGTATCTAAAACTTATTATTCCTAAAATACCAGGGATATTCATGCCAAACCGGACAGTTAAGATTGAAATCCAGAGTTTATTGTGTTATTGATATACATACAACCAAAAAGTTGCTTTTTCATTGCCTCATATATCATCGCACTCTAGTCGGTCGGCCAGAATTTTAAGGGGCCTCTACATCTTGGCCAAACCATGGCGAACTCAGACATGCGCGAGCATGTGGATAGATGGCTTGTACGAGTTGGCCTAAGCTCGTTGCCGATCCATCGAGAGTCGGTTTTTTGGACACAGATCAAAGGGATCGTGAGAGCGCTCGTGTAGCTTCTCCACCATTGTTCTTTGTCTAGTTGCAACTGAGAGCTCTTAGGAGGTTAAATGAGTTTCTTGTTACTTTTTATAATAAGTTTTATATTTAATCTTATTTATTTATATTTAATTTCATTTTCTTACTTTTTTGAGAT
>NW_027112128.1:728434-757386 GCF_000696795.3 Halyomorpha halys | reverse complement strand
AAAAGAACCAACAAACACCTTTAACCTCCTAACAGCTCTCAGTTGCAATTAGACAAAGAACAATGGTGGAGATGCTACACGAGCGCTCTCACGAACCCCTTTGATCTGTGTCCAAAAAACCGACTCTCAACGGATCCGCAACGAGCTTAGGCCAACTCGTACAAGCCACCCATCCACATGCTCGCGCATGTCCGAGTTCGCCATGGCTTGGCCAACATGTAGAGGCCCGTTTAAAGAAATGTAATATACGGATTTTTCATGAAATTTTTTAAATCATTTTATTGTGAGAATTTTCATCAGAAACTTATTCATTTAATAACCTAGAAGTATAATGTCTTTATAGATATGTATTTGTGCTATGCTAAATAAAAAATAAATTGCTGAAGTAATTAACAAAATTTGAAATAATGTATCTTCACCAAATCTGTTGGCAGTTCTATAACAATGGTAACTGAACACAAATGCATGAATGCAGCACAAGCCCCCCTTGATTTGTGCCCCTTAACTACCTCTGTGCCCCAAAACAAATACTCAACGAGTTGGCCACAAATTCAGGCCATCTTGTACTAGCCAAGCCAAATGACTCGCTTCCACATGCCCGAATTTGCCTTTGTTAGGTAAATGTTTAGAGCATTGGTTCCCTAACTTTTTTGTCCCACCGCCCCTTTTCAGGAAAAATATTACTTAGCGCCTTCTGGAAATCATTTTTATTTTTTTAAAATTTCAATAGCAATTAGTAGTAATTATATATGTATTAGTAGTAAAATATAGCAGAGAAAGGCGTAAATTAGGAACATTGAACTTGGAAATTATGAAACTATTTATTGAACTAAGAACAGAATGTAATGCAAAAATATTTAAAACATTCGAAATCATCTGACCCTGGTGTGCTGCTACCAATTCAGTAATCCTCGGCTCTATTTTCGTCAGCTGTAATATTGTAAACCGTGACAACTTGTAGTAACCCCCCCTCCTGAGGCGGTGGCGCCCATTTTGGGAATCACTGGTTTAGAGGTACCTTTAGCGTCGTTTTTGAGAAAATTGAATAAATGTTTGAAACGGATTCCATATTGTGGTACTTCCAGTAATTTTTACAAAAAGGTTCAGTTAACACATAGATCAATTTGCATGAGTCGTTTATGTGGACTCAAGGGACTCTATTTCCGTTGAAAACTAAAATTGAGGAACTTTAAATATGAACCTTTAAATAATAAAATACTAAAGTTAATCAAAAACATCATATTGTGAAAGAAAACTGTTGATTTTTTTTTTTCACTTTATTTCATACTTCATTAACTTATGCAATTAAAATACTTGTATATAAACTACTTCTCCTATCTAACTATTTTCTGAATAGGTATATAAATTATTTTAGTTTCCTAGTCCAGAGAATCATGATTTTAATGGTTGTTGGTGGTGTTGCCAGAGCAATTTTGGGTTGGTATGTACTGCATGGTTATGTCCGTTATCAGTTTTCTTTTGATTTGAACACTTCACCTCTGTGAAGTTGGCCCCCCATCCTCGATATATTTCAATTTTTTTTTTTAGTTCTTGTAGTATCCATAAGAGTTCTAGAGTTCTCGATTATTTATAGAAATTGTTCTGATGTTTAAAACATCATTAATACCGGTCAAATGCACGCGTGTAAAATACGTATTTTGTACAACTTTAACACCGTATATCTATTTTCCTGGCAATATTAGGGATTTATTTAATAAGGATAATTTTTAGAACTCTTGAGGGGGCCAACAGAACTCCCAAAAAACGATTAAAAAAATTTCCAAAAATTTTTGATCGCGACTTTTCCACCTGAGAAATAGTAAAAATTAAACATTCTTAGAGTTCTAGTAGCTTCTATATGAGATTCAAAGTTCCTAATATAAAAAAGAAACATTTATGTTGTTTAACACAAAAAAAATACCAATTAAACGTTACGCAAGATTTTTGTGCACCTTCGCAGCCGTTTATCTTTTCTGCCAACAATACAATATTATTTCATTAGGATAATTTTTAAAACTCGCAAAGGGACCAACAGAACTCTCATCAAAACTCCTAAAAAATTAAAACATTTCGCCTCAAAAATATTTCTGAGTAAAAAAAAACTGCGGATATCAGGCCGTTTATCTTTTTTTCTGGCAACAATACGATATTTTTTTATATCGATACTATATTACGTCGTATTATTGCTAGAAAAAAAGATAAATGGTATGATTTCTGCAGATTTTTTTGACTTAGAAATATTATTGAGGCGAAATGTTTCTTTTGGTTTTTTAGGAGTTCTGATGAGAGTTTTGTTGGCCCCCCTTCGAGTTCTAAAAATTATCCTAAAGTAATAATATCGTATTGTTGCCAGAAAAAAAGTTGGACGGTGTCAAATGTTGCGCAAATGTCGTGCGTAATTTTTAATTGGTATTTTTTTTTGTATTAAATAACTTAAATGTTTCTTTTTTTTTATTAGAAACTTTAAGTCCCATATTGGAGCTACTAGAACTCTAAGAATTTTTAATTTCTACCACTTCTTAAGTCAAAAATATGTGATAAAAAATTTTTGGAAAATTATTTGTTCGTTTTTTGAAAGTTCTGTTGAGAGTTCTGATGCCCCCCCCCTACGAGTTCTAAAAATTATCCTTATTAAAATAATATCGTATTGTTTTTAGAAAAAAAGATATTCGGTGTCAAATATGCACAAAAGTCGCGCGTAATTTTTAATTTGTATTTTTTTTTGTATTAAATAACTTAATTGTTTCTTTTTTTTTATTAGAAACTTTATTTTCTGTAGGGAATAGTTCTAAAGTGTAAAACATGATAGCACCATATGCAGCTGCCCCAGCCAGTCGTGCGACCAGAGTGACACACATAATCGGCCAACCTAATCCACAAATATTTTTTTAAAAACTAAATCCCATATAGAAGCTACTAGAACTCTAAGAATTTTTATGATTTCTCAGGTGGAAAATTCGCGATCAAATATTTTTGGAAACATTTTTTTTTGTTTTTTGTAAGTTCTGTTGAGAGTTCTGGTGGCTCCCCCGCGAGTTCTAAAAATTATCCTTGTTAAATAAATCCATAATGTTGCCTGGAAAAAAAAATAACTGCTGCGAAGTTGCACAAAAATCTTGCGTAATGTTTAATTGGTATTTTTTTGGTGTTAAACAACATAAATGTTTTTTTTTTATTAGGAACTTTGAATCTCATATAGGAGCTACTGGAACTCTAAGAATATTTAATTTTTACGATTTCTCAGGTGGAAAATTCGCGATCAAAAATTTTTTTTCTTCGTTTTTTGGGGTTCTGTTGTCCCCCCCCCCCAAGAGTTCTAAAAATTATCCTTATTATATAAATCCCTAATATTGCCAGGAAAATATATACGGTGTTAAAGTTGCACAAAATACGTATTTTATGCGCGTGCATTTGACGGGTATTACTGATGTTTTAAACATCAGAACTATTTCTATAAATAATCGAGAACTCTAGAACTCTTATGGATACTACAAGAACTAAAAAAAAAAATTGAATTATTCGAGGATGGGGGGCCAACTTCGCAGAGGTGAACACTTCTAATAAAAATATCCTTTGAATAATTTAGAAGTTGAGGATGGATGAAAAATTGGCGTAAACCTTGAGATTATGTTAGCAGTAACAAATAAATTTTTAATAACCCTAAGAAATTCTTGATTTTTTTTGTTTAAATTTATGTAACACGATCTTAGCATTTATATTATAACCTTAATTATAGGGTTTCTAAATGCTTATATAATTGGATATTGCAATATGTTGAATAGAAATGGTAGATATGATTGCAGTTCTTGGAATAAATACTTTTTCCTTTATCTTTTCTTGGTATTACTTTATCCCTATAATTATACTGTTAAAAAACCATTTCATGGTAAATCTTGTTCAAAATATAATCTTTCCGAATCTATACACATTTCAAAGTCTTTCAAGGTGAATGTTATCTACTATATGTAAATACCTATATACTGTATAGGTATATAACATATCACTCTGGAATTTAATAAAGTTTAAGGTAATAGAAGAAACATTTTTCTTTTCTATATATGTATATATATTTGACCGTAAAAATGGATATATATAAGAAGATGGCCAGGGTTGCGGTCAAAAGAGAAACAAAAATAGTTCACAACTATTTATTTTCCGACGTCTTAGACATTTAGCCATTAAACGGCTGGCTACCTCCAAGCGACCCTAACTTAACAATTATTCTCTAAACTTTTTTTTTCTGTTGTAAATTTGCAATATTTGTTGATTTTTTGTGATACAGCACCTTAACAAAAATAATTTTCCAATTATTCATTTAGACGAGTTTCATTAGATGAAGAAATCATTGTGGTACAAAATTGGTCTATAGAGGTCTGGACAAGCACCCAACATCCAATGAATCATTTATATTTGGTTTTAAAATGTTTATCTGTCATATTGCAGTTTTAAAAATTAATTTTAAAACTGGAATCCATGGTGATCAAAATATTTTTCCATATCCGTATGTCCTTCCCACTGTCAAATAATCCACCCAATTATCTATATTTGCGTATATTACAGCAAATGACTAGAAAAGAATGCCTTCTGAACAGGTAGGTTGTCCTGACTTGTTCTTTGCTCATTTATTATCATTTTAATATCATTATTATTTTTTTATTTATAATCATTCTTTCAAGACGTTTATTTAATCTCTACTTTCTTCTTTTTTTTCCCCCCTATTGTTTTTGTTTTTATGTACATCTCCTGTACTTTTTTAACTGTATAATTTACATATTTTTAAAAAATTGTTATTCTTGCCATTGTTAATTATATTTATTCTTATAATTGTTTATTCAAGTTTATTTTATACTGATACTATTTTATGTCTTCCTTCCTTTTATTTATATGTAATTTGTTATCACTTTATTTTTACATTATATTTATCCTAGCTTAAATTACCTTATTGTATCTTATTGTTGTAATATTCTCAGTTTTCTTTTTTTTTTTTTCGTATCTTTTTAGCTGTGATGAAGCCCTGCAAAGTAGGGGGTAAAACGTCGGAAAATAAATAGTTGTTAGCTATTTTTGTTTCTCTTTTGACCGCAACCCTGACCATCTTCTTATATATTTTTTTATTTATTTTTTTATACATTTCATCAATTCCTCCTAGGTTTTGAAGCTAAGGATAGAGATAAATCTAATGAACATCACCAATAATGCTGGCAAATAACTATTGGTAGCTAGCGAACCAACTAACAGTTTACTATAACAATGTCTGTAATTTAGTTTGTTACAGTGCCTGACTTTTGTTCCTTACCTGGTCCACAAAACCTGTGATACTAGACCGTGTTAATGCAGGGCCTCAGCATTCTCCAGTCATAGTAGGCGCCCAAGAGTGTGGCAAATGGCCCAACTCACTTGAACGAAAAAGTCAACTTTTTTTTCAAAGCCATTCTGCTCTCAGCATCATTTAATGAACTCTCGGGAATATGAAAATTCTGAGCCATTGATATCTAATTTTATAAACGATAATACCATCTTTGAGGAAAATGTATTTGAATCTGATTGTATCTGAATCTGTATTTGAATTATTTTTGTTATACTTCTTTTAGGTGTCCCTTCTGAAAATTATTTTTGTTATACTTTTTTTAGGTGTCCCTTCTGAAAATTATTTCAATGAATTCCAACTGGAAACATTTGGAAAAAAATGAAGTTACTGTATCTGAAAATTTCAACCAAAATAAAACCCATGAAATCGGTCTAAAATTTTGAGTCATTATATTTTTTTGTTTAAAATATAGGATATAATGGTATACCTGCTATCATGGTATACTTTTTGTTTAGACATCCCTACCTGTTTTCCAAACAGTAATTCTACAATTGAAACATTGGTCTCGGTAAAAATATATATATTTAAAATATTATTTTAAAAGTTGTTTGTAGTTGTGTATTTTTTTTTGATTTTTTTTTTGAATTTGTTTTTCTTTTTTTGTTGTTGCTTGTAATTTTTTTCTGTTTATTTTGTCGTCTTTTTTCTTCTTTTTCTTTCTTTTTTTTTTTTTTTTTTTTTTTTTTTTTTATGTTTAAATTGTATTTGTTACTTTTCATTTTTTATGTCTTTGTAGCTTTAGTTGTTTTGTATGATATCTTTTTTGAATTTAGTTTGCATTTTTTCCTTCTGAAGACATCTTTTGTTCTAGTCTTTTGTTGCTATTTATAACTACAAATAACTTTTAAAATAATATTTTAAATATATATATTTTTACTGAGACCAATGTTCCAATTGTAGAATTACTGTTTAGAAAACAGGTAGGGATGTCTAAACAAAAAGTATACCATGATAGCAGGTATACCATTATATCCTATATTTTAAACAAAAAAATATAATGACTCAAAATTTTAGACCGATTTCATGGGTTTTATTTTAGTTGAAATTTTCAGATACAGTAAATTCATTTTATTCCAAATGTTTCCAGTTGGAATTCATTGAAATAATTTTGAGAAGGGACACCTAAAAGAAGTATAACAAAAATAATTTCCAGAGATACAGTCGAAAAAGAAGTTAACAGTAAGGATTTATTTTTAGATAAAAGGTTATTAAAACAGCTTCGTTTATTTTTTAAAAATTATATCTTTTGGACCTTAATTTGATATTCAACATTTAAAATAAATGAGTGAAATCTGGGATAAAATAGCAAACAAGATTCAAATTAATCCTTAATGTAATCAATAAACCTATTCAAATAAGTCTTAGCAGAGGCTCTCAAGGTCAAAGTCGAAGAAAATGTAATATTTGAATGCCTGTATATCCTTCATTTTTGTTGTTTCGTTCAGTATCATCTATACTCAGTCTTGGTTATTATTTCGATTATATTTAAAATGTTTGTTAAGCACTATGGGTCGTTCAAAATCTTAAAATATTCTGGTGGAAATTATGTGCACAATCTGTTCTACTAATGTTTTTCATTCTAATATATCGGAACACGAATAGATTAGGTGATCATCTTAAATAACTGCTATTTCTAAATAAAATAATATATTTGTGAATAATAAACAGTTTCTTTAAAAACAAGAAGGCTTGCTCAAAATAGCTTTTTGGTATCAGAAGGAATTTTTTCATCCTTCAGAAGAATTCAATGTTATATTCAAATCTTGTTGAACTATCTGAGAGATACAAAATGCATAGGAATGAGAATTTAAGGGCAAGTATATAATATTTCCTCCCATTATTTGAATAGTATAGGTCATACCTGTACCTTTTGGAGCTACAGCCAGAAGATCGAAGAGAGCATAGAAGATGTCTTTTCTTTAAGTTTTTACTTTCATGAGATGGGAGAGACATTTCACCTGTTTTGAGGAATGTAATTTGTAATTTTGAAAATGTTGAGCTCAAGAAGTACTTTGTGAACAAATAAGATTCAGTAAGGTAGGGAGAGTGAGGATGGCGAGCGAATCATAAGGTTTTTGTGCTAGGAATAAACTTCAATGAAAGTCATAGGAGAGAGGGAGAGGGTAAAAACAGAAGTTTTGTTTTTCTTAAAAAAAAAAAAATAAATAAAGTAAACAAAATATCTGTTCTAAGACAAGAGTTTTTATGAGAATAATACACATCAACAAAATCGTTTGTTTTTTTGGTTGGGCTACCTTGCAATTTGTCAAAGGACTAACTTCATACCCTTAAAGAAGAATTGCCAAAAATCAACATGCAAATAAATATAGAAATAACTAAAATAATGAAAATAGGAAGGAGAAATGAAAGAAGTGATGAATATTTTACCTGAATGAAGTCCAATTCAAACAAGTGAATGATTTCAAGTATCTTGGTGCTCACACCACTAATGAACATTATTGGATTGATGGAGAAAATAAGTTGAGAGTGAGGATGGCAGGAATGTCATTGAACACCATGGAGAAAGATTTCCTGAACAAGAGAGAAGTAAAGCGACTAAAATGGTGTCCACAAAAAAACATTCCTCCCAATAATATCCTACTCCAGCGAGTCATGGACACTCACCACTAAACATAACAGACAAATTAAGACCATTCCAATTCCTGCAAAGGATCAAAGGAAAAATAAGTAGAGGAAACAAAATAAAGACAAAAAAAAAATTCTAGATGTAATATTAACTGAGACAGAGATAAAGTAAAACACTCTACAGTGATTCAGTAATGTCTCTGAAATGCCTGAGAACTGTGTGGCCTAGATTACATCATTGATGGAAGATGGAAGGAAGGTGACAGGAAGGCCTTTGGTAAAAGAGAAATTGAATGATGGAGGTAAAAAATTGATTAAATATATAATAATTATAAATTTATTTACTATTAAATTTACATCTGGATTGCTTATGGATAAGAATGGAAGTTAGTTGGATATAGATATCATATTTGGCTGTGTAAATAAAGTAATTAGAAAAAATTAGTCATGCAATGTTAAATTGCAGCTCCTGATTATAAAGATCAATAATAAGACTAAGAAGAAGACGGTAAAATAGGAACATTTATGTGAAGATAAAAAGTTTATCTTTCAATGTAATTCCATATCTTGGCTTTTAAGGTTATTGATTATAATTTATTAATCATAATAAAAAAGCAAACACAGTTTTTGAGAGATAGAATATAAATGGAAAAATATTTCAATTGGCTCGTTCAGGTTCCTTAAAAAGAGACTCTTTTTCAACTTTCTTCATCTCGTAGATTGTATCAACCATTGGAGTGTCTCTGGTTTCAGGGACGAACATCAATAAGAATGCACCTAGGAGAGCAAGGGAACCACAAAGTGTTGTAGGTAACCACCAAACTTTCTTTCCCTGTAAAATATTACATGTATCAAATATATTAAAAAAATAAATTTCTTTTACTTTACTAGAACATGAATAAGCTCCAATCTATAGCATACTGTAATAATATAAAACATTGATTGCACACATGAAAAATCATTACGTTAAAGTATTGTTAACTAAATACAATTAAATCACATTAATCAGGACTAATGAAATAGAAATAGAGCATTACTTATCAACACTCTAAACTATAGATTGTCTATTCTATAAAGACAGTATTCTTACTGCCAGCAAATACAACTACCTAAAATTACCAATTGACATGAGATATAACATCTCAATTTAATTAGTCTCATTGTCACCAGTGTGATTTTTTGTTTTTAGTCCTGATAGTGTCTGAATTAGCCAAAATAGACTGTTACAGGTTAAATAATATTTAAGAACTAAATGATTTATTTTTAGAAACTTCCAATATCAATCGAATTTAAGCGTTAAGTGGCAAAGGGAACTGAGTCCAAAAATATAACTTTTGGATGATAGAGACAATATTTTTCCATATGAAATAGCATAAATAAACCTTTTGAAATTAATTGAGACCTTTTTGTGTAATTATCAAAAATTTCTATCTTTCAGTTTTTAAAACCATAAAATAACTTTTGGACATAATAGTAATGCAGTTTTTTTTACATAGAAACCCATGGGACAATGAGTCGAATACCTCTGTGCAGTCTTTTCAAATCATTGCTTCCCATTCTTAGTTGTATACTGGAATAAGTGGAATATTGGTAAAGGATGTTACACATTTAAAGTTTCATTTATAGTGCCCGTTCCACTGTTTTCATTGAACATTCTTATTTATTTATACTAAACATTTCCAAATCAATACTCCACAAAATTATGGATTTTTATCTCAACAGAAAACATACAAAAAATGACTGTATATTTATACTAACCAATATGTCCACTACATATGGTGCTAGCAGTGGTCCCAATTGTGACATAGTAACACAGCTACCCATTGCAGTGTTGCGATTTTCTGTAGGGAATAGTTCTAAAGTGTAAAACATGATAGCACCATATGCAGCTACCCCAGCCAGTCGTGCGACCAGTGTGACACACATAATCGGCCAACCTAATCCAAAAATATATTTTTTAAAACTAAGCTATCAAGAATCATTATAATATTAAATAAATTAAAAATAATGATAATAATTCAATAAAAAATTCAACATCAGTCATTGGATAGTAAAAAAATATCACTGTTTTTCAATTACTTGCAATTTTTGACTTGTCTGGTTTTTCTAATATGCAATTTCTTTGGTGCTTCTATCTAAAATGCTGTAAAAACTCAACATTTGTGATAAAATGTTAATATTAAAATTCAATGAGGTGGAGGAAAAAATAATAATCAGAATTCAGTATAATGTAGTTTGAAATCATTCAAAAAGGAATTCATTCTTTATATTAATGTGAAAATTTATTAATAATATTTAAAAAAGAAATATTACCCTGTGGTATCACTATTATTACTAACATAGCGATGCCAGAAACAGTCCACAATGCTATTCCTGAACTCTTCCTACCAAAATACGCAAAGAAGAGAAGAGGAAGCAAGAAGCCTGGAGTCTCAACTAATCCATTCAGTCCAATATAAAGGTACTGGTTAACTTCAAAGTTTGCTCCGCTCAGTGCTAAGAACAGAAACAGTTAAGCGCTAATAATTCACACAATTTATGACATTAGAAAAAAAAAGTAGACAATGTTAAAATTATTTGGGACTAAGCTCACTCTTTGTTTATCTTTACCCCATTGTAGAATTTGAATCAATTCATATAATGTAAATTCTTTTTGTGTTGGAATGCTTGAGAGTTGAAATGTTGGGTAAAACTAAAATGTGGTTATACTTAAGTAAGTAATTAGTAAAGTTTTAGTAAATTTAGGGTTTATTGACCAAGGTACAGGACCTGCTGATTCATGGAGAATAAGCTGTTGAGGAAATGTTATAAACAGTCTTAATTCAAGAAGGTAATATAAGGTAATAGTATAAATTGAAAGGAATAACTTTTTTTTTTTAAGTTGATATAGTGGTAAGAGAAATCATTTTCTGTAAATTCCTAGAGCCAACCTCAAACAGTAGCTTACAACTCTTTAAATAAAAAAGACTTATATATTACTGTTTAAGGTTCACTCAGTGATAAATGAGTATGATTGCCTAATAATGTTAAGTATTCTTAATCAGCTGCTATCTATATTAACAATGCTAAATATGAACTTGAGAAATTCAAAAATATACTTCAATCTTAATATAATTCAGATGTCTTGCCATCAAAACTGTCTAGAAAATATTTCATGACAAAATATCTGTAATTCATCAAGTTTATGACTAAATATTTCAGCATCCACTTTCAGATCACCCATTGTTGCTCCTTTCACTATATATTCCAATGTTTTAGAATTTAACACCATTCAATCGCTAGTGTCATTACTTAGCTTCAGTCAGTTTTATCTCCCTCTCTTGCCGTAAGTCGTACTATCTTATTTTTATTAGTTCATCTATAATTAACTACGTGTATACTATTTACCACCAGTGAAATGAAAATATATTAAATTAAAATTGTCTTCAGCCATAATTTTTCTTTCCTTTCAAATGTGTTCTCTTTAACTACCAAACATCACTATCTTCTTGCAACACAAAGTTTAATTATGGTGTTCATCTATATGTTTACAACCTCATTCATTTCAAACTTTCCACCTGTTTCACTATCTTTAAACATTCTTTTAGGGAATAAAATATCTAGCTATCGTTGTTTCTAAATGTAAGTTAGAGCTGTAATTTTGTATATTTTATAAGTATCATATCACATATTTCTCTCATTTCAATTTCTTATTAATTGTTAAGGATGTAACTAAAAACATGGTCTATCAATTTATTTTTTTTATCCTAAGGATATATTATCCAATAGAAGTGTGTCAAAGCGTTCAGTCTTAGAACAAAGTTTTTCCTTGAATTTTAAGATAATTTAAGTGTGAAGACACTATATTCTTACAGTAAATATTCCATGAATTAACAAATAATGAAAAGTTAATAATTGATGACTTACATTTCAGCATTGATAATTTTATTATCAATTTGATTAAAGACTTACCTATTGTGTAGTAATATAAATTTCCCATAGACAACAAATAATAGCATATCAAAGTTCTTTTGGTAAGTTCAAGCGTTGCAAAAAGTTTTGTGTAGTCCTCAAAAATAAAAAACACATTCTTCCGGCATGAATTAGATTTGCCCTAAGAATAAACCAAATTAAAGAAAGAAAAATACAACAAATCATATTTACAGCCAGGGAAAGAGATGAAATAAGTATACCTTAGAATTTGAAAGGGAAAACTGATCAGGTTCACTATCTTCTAAACGTTCCACGCTTCCTATGATATGTGATGCTTTTTCAATCTTTCCAGAAGTTATCAACCACCTTGGTGATTCTGGTATAAACCTGTGAAAGAAACAATCAATTGAATTATTAATCAGACACATGCAGATGCTATCATTAAAATATTTAATTTTCTGTTTTCTATTTCTTTTCTAGTCATTTGCTGTAATATACGCATATATAGATAATTGGGTGGACTATTTGACAGTGGGAAGGACATAAGGATATAGAAAAATATTTTGATCACCATGGATTCCAGTTTTAAAATTAATTTTTAAAACTCCAATATGACTGATAAACATTTAAAAACCAAATATAGATGATTCATTGGATGTTGGGTGCTTGTCCAGACCTCTGTAGACCAATTTTGTATCACAACGATTTCTTCATCTAATGAAACTCGTCTAAATGAATAATTGTAAAATTATTTTTGTTAAGGTGCTGCATCACAAAAAAATCTACAAATATTGCAAATTTACAACAAAAAAAAAGTTTAGAGAATAATTGTTAAGTTAGGGTTGCTTGGGCAGGAAACAGCAACTGGAAAATTAACTTCACTATTACATCCTTATTTATGTGCTCAATCTTTGAAACAGTGGAATATTAGTTATCCCTTCTTAACTTATATTACCAGAATTTGTTTTTTCAAGTACTCAAATGGCTCTAATAATTGAGAATACCTTTATGAATGAGTTATCCAAAGCTAATTAGTTAACAGCATAAGATAAAATTAAAGCAAATCCAAAATCAATAAAACAATTATGAAACTATTAATATTAATTAATTTTTCTTTATTCACAAAATAGCATTATGTAAAATACAAACTTTAATGTGAACAACTTGGCATAACAGTAGATGGCGACACTGCTTCTCTGGCATGGACCAGAGGCCTGGTTTCAAACTGAGTTGGCAGTTGGTGTCTGTTTAAGCAACACACTCTTTGTCTTTTTTATAAAACCTTCCATAAATTTCACAACACAATTGTGTAGGTCTAAATTATTTGAAGTATAAAATATTTATTAAAAAGGACAATTTTTAATTTTAATTTAACTGTTTTTTAAATATATTTTACTTCTTTTTATATTTTCTAAAAAAATTGTGTATAACTTAAAGTAAATAAATATACAAAAATTAATAAATAAAAACATAAGGATTGGATTTATGTCAAGCTGTACACATTAAAGTTTGTATTTTATATTGTGCTATTTTGTAAATAAATAAAAAAAAAAATTATAATTGTTTCATTAATTTTGAATTTGCTTTACTTTCATTTTATGCTGTTATCTAATTAGCTGTGGATTTATATTAACGTTAACTAAACCACGGTCTGCTACCAAACTGTTTTGGAATTTAGGGAAGGTTTTATAAAAAAGACAAAGAGTGTATTGCTTAAACAGATGCCAACTGGCGACTCATTTTGAAACAAAGGAAAGCATCGCCCCCATGTCAGAGAAGCAGTGTCAAAATTTACTGTTTTATTTACAATAATATATACAAATCAAATAATAAAACTTATTTTCTACAACTAATTTACCACTATATATTATGGTAAGCTTTATCAGCATTAGAGTCATGTATTCATAAAATAAAGAGGCAAAAAGAGAATACTGCGAGTAAACTAAATTAGTATAAATCCATATTAACTAAAAAGAACAATATTTAGGCAATACAAATTTATGAAAATAAAAAAAAACAAAAAAAACATTGCCTTGATCAGAGTATCTTCAAAGCTGCTGAAATATGACAACATTGTGAGCTTCATTTTGTTTATTCAAATAATCATGAAATAAATTAATAACAAAAAAAAAAAAAAATGAAAAACAAATTTGTACCAACAATGGATGAGAAGTACACATATCGGAACAGAAATTGCTAATTGAAGCTGTCTCCAGTTATTGGTGAAATAAGCAGCCAGAGGAAGAAATATAAGTCCAATTGAAAAAGCTACGTTGAATATATTTCCAACATATGTTCTGTAGTTCTTCACTGTTAGTTCCATTACTGCAAAACAATTGGTTAATGTGAACAATACAGGTTCCAGTATTAAGTTTTTATTGTAATTCAAAGTTCAAAAATTCTAATTAATTTCATGCTACAAATATCCTAGATGAAATTGTTTTTATACTTTCCAACATGCCGAATATTTAATCATTTCTATTGCTAGCATAAATGAAATATCATTCAAATTATTTATTCATATCAGTATCATAGTTGAAAGTTATTTATAATATAATTACTGTGTTAAATAACAGGAGAAATTTTAGTATAACTAATGAACTAAGAATTAAATAATCATTGTATTATGGAGGTGTTTGTATTAGATGAGATGGTTCTGACTCCAATTAAAGATGTGAGGTATTCTATACCAGAAAGCCTCGACTATGCATGTGTTCATATAGGGTTCATTCAGGTTTGGTAGCTAGGAGATGAATAGACAGGATGAGTCTGACAGGAATTAGTACTAAGTCCTCGAAAGATGGAAGCTTCATACTGCAGAAAATGAGTCTGTAGTCATGATGGGTAGGTAAGTCCTGTGGGAATGAGCTGTAGGTCCCTGTAGGAAGGAAACTTTGCTCTGCAGGGAATGAGCCAGCAGTTCGAAGGGGTCTATGACTCCTATGGGAACGAGCTGTAGGTCATTATGAAAGGAATACCAGATAGAGGATAGAGAAGAGATCCAGAGAAGGCAGAATCAAATAAAAGTCAATATTCATTTCTAAAAATAGAACATGAATGTACCGATACATCATGTATATTATTACTTACTGCCTCCTAAGGAGGGGAAATTTGCACTTAGGTTTATCAAGTTGTGCTAATTTAACTCTTTGGAGCTATAAGACCTAATCAAGACATGCTATGAGTATGCCATTAGTTTTCAGTGGATCAGAAGATTGTATTGTAATATATATTGATTCTAATAGTATATTTAAGAGTATTGCAAAATATAACTGTTAATTATTAATTTGTACAATCAAAGTATTTACAAGAAATAGACATTTCAAAAAATGATGTTTGCCTGACAACTGAAGTAGTCCTCATCAAGGCAGCTAGGTAACGTTCCATCAGTATGTAATCGTCAATTAGCGGCTTGACCAGTAACTTGTAAAAGATATAAAGCTTATTTAAAATCACATGGCAGCGTGATGATAATCCTTCACTTAATTGTAGTATACATTAGAAATGAGAGAAAATTTAACAATTAATAACAATACAATTGTTAATTACAATACATTTTTCAATAACAATACAATTGTGTAATAATACAATTAAGAGGATACTAAGAGTCAAATTAATATAAAGGGAGTCATCAATATGTCTTTAGAAAGTTGTTACCAGAATCTAATAGCGATTTCAAAGAAAAATATAGAGCCATTAAAGTTGAGCTAAGCTTTATAACGATGTAATTGAAAACTTGAAATGTTACATTCATAAAGGGTGAAAGGATGTCTGAGACAGCATGAGATTAGAATTTAAATATTTACAGTGGTTAAAATTTACAGAGATATACTGAATCATTGTGCATAGGAGCAAACAAAAATAAGAATTGTAAAAACTAGCCAGTCCAATATACAATAATGATATTTAATAAAAATATTATTGATAGAATTAATGATTAGTTCAAGGAATCCACTGAATTTTATTCAATTTAAAGTATTCTTATAAGTTATAAATACTTACAGATTGTATAACCAGTATCATAAGCTCCAGCACCAGCGACTCCTATCAACAGTCTAAATAATATAAACAATCCATAACTATTTACAAAAGCAGTTGAAGGGCCCACTATCATATACATAATACAAGAAAATGCAAACGTCTTCTTCCGTCCAAACCTAAGTAGCATTTTACTATATTAATAATTATCATATTACATATTAACCTGATATAAACATTATCATCTGTAGTTGTAAATAATAATGGGATGCCCAAAAAGTTTCATATAGTGATATAATTTTGAATAGAATGATGAAAAATTACATGTGAACAATTAATAGGCCTGTTACAAGGATGGTCTTGGTGGAATATTAGGAAAGGAGAAAATATAATTATTATCTGAGAAAATAGTTTGTAACAGATGATCTGACAGATGAGTTGCATTCAAAGAACAAAAATCTGGCAGCTGCACAGAGAAATGTGATGGATTCCATGGAATATCATACAAGAAATTCCTAAGAAAATCTTGGCTTCGTAAAGCTCCATTCTCATATGTTAAAAATTAAATTTATTGAAGAGAAAATCTCAAGAATAATCTAGGAATGCTGACTATAGAATATTTATTGGGGTATATAGAAAACTGTTGTAAACAGTATTGCAGTCAACTGCATAAAAAGCAATTGATACAAACAACACCAAATAATAATAAATAAGTAATATCTAATAAAATATATGATATTTTAAACCTGTCACTAATCAAGCCAAAGACCAGAGCTCCAACAAATTTTCCTAGTGCAATAGTACTTTGAGCTGTTGATCTGAGTGGCAGATCATCACATACAAGATCCCACTATGAGGAAATAAATAAATTATTTAACATTTTTAAATGATAAATATGTATTTATAATTTATAATTATTTACAAACCTCACTGACTATCGTTTGATGAAATACATCTTCATCATAAATATAATTTTTACATTTTACCACATCTGGTTTTTGACTGATATTGCTGTAGGTAAGAGCTTCATTAAAGTCCAATTCCTTTAGTAAAGAGTAATTCCAGGCATAATGAACACAACTTTGTTTTGACAATCTACATATTCATAGTAACATAACAAATGAATGCATTTGGCTCATGAAAATCAGAAAGAACTGAAAATAAGTTCAATAAAATAAATCCAATATTACCTACCCAGGACTACTGATTTCTCTTATTTGTTCTTTTGTCCAGTTAGCTTCAACAAGCTCTGGAATATTGCAGAAGAAAGTAGGGTTCCCTCCTAGAAATACATATGAAGCCAAGTGGGCAGAATTAAAAACTATTGGACTGGCTGTAAGAAACAGTATCCATGCTAACCAAAAATGATTTTTGCATTTTTTTTCTAAGGCCTTTTCTAATGACACTGGGTCCATTCCTCTGATATGAATTGAAAATTGGTGTTTACGTTTACCTAACAGTCATAAAGCAAAAATAAATAAAATTTCTTATAAGATTAAATATTAAGGTGAAATAAAGCTATCTATTTTATTTTATCAGTAACTGTTTCAAAGTTTATGGTGTTAGTGTATACAAGGTGTACGTAAAAAAAAAAAAGTGAATATAATACTTAATATAGCTCATAAAATATGGAATATTTAGCTGTAGTTTTACTTATCTTTTATTTCAATTTACATTATTTTAATTCTATAAATTAATAAATTTAATTATACTGAAGATTATAACAACCAAAAAAGCTAAAAAAAAAATTACTTTTATTGAGAAAAAAACAAACAATAAGATGTATTGGTAATTAATATATTTCATTATTTTTCAGTCTTGACTACACATTTTTTTGGCTTATACAGCTTCTATTTTTTTTTTACTTTATCATTTTGGTTACTTATCATAATGTGTTATGTTGTATATTTTATTCATTTCCAGTTATTTTAATTTTTAATAATTCTTTTATATAATAAATTTCTATGCTTAAAAAGTATACATATCTATTTATCTCTCCATACTTATTTATATATTTTCATATTTTATGCTTTGAAATGTTGATCCTTCATGGTTGTAATCTTCTTTTTGCTTTGATCTGATGAAGATCTACAACTTAAGCTGAAACATCAATCAGACACATTTTTTTTTTTTTGGTTGGCTCAACTGACTTTATAGATCTTTGGCCACCCAAACTATCCTTCTCAACGCCTGCCTATCTTGAGCTACCACCTTCCAGTTTTCTGCATGCAGCTCTTTCATATCTTTGTAGATTCTGTTTATCCATCTGGTTTTGGCCTCCTCCGTGGTCTCTTTCCTACTATACTGACATTAATTATTGTTTAGAGGCATCCTGATGGATTGCTTGGAGCCACATGTCCCCACCCATCTTAAACTAGCTTGCCTTCATATCATGAGATATTGATGACAGTCTCTGCAAGCAGTCCACTGTTAGTTCTCCGCTCTGATCCCAGATCGCTCCTGTAATTGCATGGAGGACTTTGGATCAAATCTCTTGATTCTGTTTCCTAGGGTTCCTGTTAGAGCCCAGATCTTGCAGTCGCAAATGAGAGCCAGCTTTATCATGGCATTATAACCCCTTAATTTCAAATTTGTAGAGATTTTTCAGGATTTCAGTATCTTGACAGAGACAAAAGGGCTATGCTCCTACAATATTATACGCTGGTCTGTCTCAGTCCGTTGATCATTTATTGATGTCAATGTAGAGCCCAGGTATTTTAAACTCTCTACTTTCGGAAACTATTTTTCGTCCACGCAGACCACGCCGTTAGGGTGAATTCTTTGGCTTACAATGATATATTTTGTTTTATCTTCATTTACTTGCAAGCCTATTTCCTCTGCTTATCCTAATAGAGATTTTGCTAGTCTTTCCATGTCATCTTGATTACTTCCTAGGACCGCAATTTCGTCCTCGTACGCTAGGACTATATGTTTCATGTGCATCCCACCATGTTCGCGTAATGTTCTTCTAATCATTTTTTCTAGAGCTAGGTTGAACAGAATTGGTGAGAGTCCATCTCCTTGTCTCAGAACTGTTCTGACTTCGAAAGTTTCAGATACTTCCCCTTGTATCAGAAATATGCGTTTAGGACCATTCGTATACGCTTTTTGTGGTCCTACCCACTTACCGGGGATTCCCATCTCAGTCATGATCTTCCAGACAGTTTCTGTCGACGGAATCATAGGTTATAACAGTCCATGATCCCAAGAGAAGAAAAATAGTTATTTCACCCTAATTTTTTATTTTTATTTATTTTCAAAACCTCCTTATTTTTCATTTAAATACAAAAATACAATAATATATAATACTGAAAATTATTATATTAATTAGTATTATTATATTAGTAGATCTTCTGTACCGTATATATATATATACAAAATACAAATTACATCTTTGTTTGCCGTATGGCATTATAAGACTAATTACAATGTCCGCTGAAGACGGGTATGCACTGGTGGTATAATAACTGGTATTATAACTAATTTTTTTATAACTTAATGAAAACTATATGTAGTGAAAACCCAAAATATTTTTTAAATAAAACTAATTAACTTTAAATGTAATAAGTTATGTACATGAGAAAAATTAATAGATAATGAATAACACTATGTTACTATTTAGAGACAATAGCTGAAGATGGACTGACAGTCTGAAAGACGGGAAGAAGAGTAGATTATTAATGTAAAATTAATAGAAAAGAAAAGAATTTTGTTGAATTAAGGTAGCTTACTAGCTTAGAAGAAAAAAAAATTAGAAAACATCAATAATTATAAAATTCATATCTCTATATGAAGTTAGATTATTGTTTTTTTCTGTCACAAACATAAAACAATAATATAAAAACTAGTTTAAATAAAATAAAATAATTTTTTTATAGACTCCTAGAGCGCATTTGTAAGAGACATGTGGCACGTATCTAATAATTTTTGATCTAGTATAACCAAAACCAAATTTTTTCCTGTTGATTGGAGTTAATTATAGTTATTTTGATTAGGACGTTTAATATAATACTGTGTTAGCACAACAAAATACAAATAACATACCTTCTATTATTACAATTAATATTCGTGTATCTGAAATTTCTCTACTAAAACGAGGCACTGAAATTTTGTACTCCAGAACGTCGTAGAGTTAAAACTGAAACTTTTAAAATTAGTATCAATTTAGTCAGTGTACTAACAGCAACAAGTAATGCCTTTTTAGATTTTATAAATAGAAAAAAACAAAAACAAAGAGAATAAGAGTTACATAAACTTAGCATTATATCATTGCCATATTATGAATTGCAAATTAGATGTTTGTAGATATTTTAAAATAAACTTTTTGCGATACTACACAAAGGGACCGGTCAAGGCATCATTAATATTCATATATAAAATATTATATAATTACATATTGCGTTATGTATATTAAGATAAAAATTCATCATAAAAAGTGAAAATGACAGGTCTTAAATTTTCTTTACTTTTGTTACGATATATTGTATTCTACAAGTACAAATATACACTTATGATGTAAACATATACTTACGTCTTTCTGCATTAATTAATTAATGACATTAAAGCCTATATTTTAATCATTATTCGAATATGATTTAAACTATACATAAATTGCTTTTTACTGTGACTAACTCTTTACGTGATTACGAATACTAACTGTCTCTGCGTTTCGTTCCGTTTTTTAAATTTCGTCGAAAATTTCTGAGGAAAGCCAAGAATGACAATTCGTGGTCTTCTCCAGCGCTGGAACGGACTACTGGCAATAGAGACAAATATAATTGGGAAGGTAGCAATTGAAGAAATATTTGCGGTGTCAGGCGAACACGGCGTTACATGGCAGCGTTTTCGGCTGGGAGCAACAGGGTTCAATATGAGCCTGGATCAGTTCGTCTTTCTGTTGACAATGCTGAATTAGTCGCGTCTATCATCCAGGATCCGCTTACGGCTAATCGAACATCAGGGGTTTCAAATGCTGCGGTAAGCCAACATTTAAAAAAAGGTTAATGCCAAAATGAAAGGCCCTAATCAATTCCCAATGACATGTCAAATATAAAATATTCGCCACGGTATCTACTATAAAATAAATATATCTGTCTGAAGTAAACAGATAAATTTACGTAAATTCATATGAAAATATTAGTTCATGTTATTGCATATTAATGTTAATTCATTCAAAAAATGGAATTGATTAACCTCAAAAATTTTTAAAAGAATTGACTCACCAGACTTCCTATAGAGATAATCCAGATGAAAATTTGCTGTTATTTAAAAGGTAATTACATTACTAGAAGATTAATAGTTGAAAGTAAGTAGTAGATTGTAGATGGTCCGAGTAGCGGTAAAGAAAGGTACAAAAATAATTTAAAAAAAAATATATTTATGAGAAAATTTCCATCAGGGCTAAATCCGAGTGGTTTCAGGATGTCAGAATGTGGTCTAAACCTACAAAATATCATATAAATACTAAAAATTTTCTCGAACTATCAGAGATTCTATTTGTAATGTTGATTATTATCATAGTGAAAACAATTTTGAGATCTCGCTCTCAATTATTCGATTCATTCTCAATTATCTTTAATTAAATCAAACTTCAAGGACAACTTAATTTACAGTTAATTAGCCCATTATTTCCTTAAAATTATAAGCCATGATAATTATTTTATAAATAATGCTAAGTACACCAGCATTATAATGATAGATTGTAAAAAAACGTTTTACATTAATACAATTTGATGAAGTTAATTATTTCACATAAACAAAATAAAAGATACTTCGAAGGAATATTTTTAAAAATTCGTCATTTAAACCCTACCAGATTATTTCTAAGAGGAGAAGATCCAGCTAATATGAAAGGGCATTTAATTGTACGCTGTTTTGCCGAGTTAAATCAAAATCGATAGTGCTGTTTCGAAGAAAAATCTAAAAAAAAAGGGTAAAATAAATTACATAAAAGTGGGACTTCCGATTGGTAGATTTTAACAAAACAGTTGATGTAACATCACAGGCATACATCTACCATGAATATGTAATGTCTGTTTCGAACGACTTCTCATTTTTTAGTTCGGTTATTCACACACTGATATATTATTTTGTAGACTGTTAATTGATCCCAGGGAACCGTAAAAAGTAATTTCCGTCGAAAGCTTGAACTATTATAAAATTGTAAACTGACTGCTATTAAAAAAATTAATTTAATGTAAAGAATTTTGACAAAATAGGGTAATTTTGGACAGAAATTATTGACCTGGGCAGAATAGCCTGTCAAAGATTGTCTTTGAGGATGGCCGAATTGGCCGAAACGTTGGACTTATAAATAACATTAAATTGTTTTCAGACTTAAACGGGATAAAATTTATTAATTTTCAGTAATTATACAATTTATTTATAATGGATTAATTTATTACTTTACAATTAAATTTTTCTGTAGCGACCAAAAATTATTTTCTAGGCACGATCGCCGGCTAAAGCAATTTGTGGAGCTATCATATAATATTATTACTATCAGTTACCTAAATTTGGACTATTTAGTAAGTGAAAATATTACTATCGTCCAAAATTTCTAATTCAAGCTTTAGACGGAAATTCACGTTTAAGGGTTCCCTGAGTCGAAATATCCAAGTCACACAGAATGATTTATGAGTGTGTGAACTATCGAGTATAATACATATTTATGGTAAGTGTGTGCCTGCGATGTCACATAACGATTTTTGTTAAAATCTACCAATCGGAAGTCCCACTTTTATGTAATTTATTTTACCCTTTTTTTTAGACTTTCCTCCGAAACGGCACTAACAGTTTTGATTAAACACAGCAAATCAACATAAATACCGATTCACCACAGTCCCCGTCACCTATTAAAAAACTAGCTAAATACCATCAGGAATCTCCTTTAAAGTGAGGGCGGGACCTTTCATTCGATAAGCAAACAAGATAGTACAAGAGCCGGGAAGAAAAAAAGGCAGTTATCTCACCCCAATTTTCGATTACTTCAATAAAACTATGTATAATTACTAGTCAAAATTGATGAGTCTACCAAGTATAGGTAGGGGGAATAGAAAATGGTGGCTGTTTCAAAACCTTAAAAAAACATTGATTTTTCATTCGGAGCTCTATATATTAAAAACTACCAACTACAATAGAAAATCTAAGAGGACATTATTTAAAGAAGAGTAAATTTGCTGAAATATTAGCCCTAAAAGAGCTATTTACGTCCAATAGTTCTCGAGATATAGCTTTTTAATAAGCAAAATTTCTTAAAAATCTACTGAAAGATTAGTAGTTAGTTAAGTTATTTTGAGAAATCTATATCTCAGGAACTATGTGACGTACAGATGTCTATTAGCACTCAAATTAAAGCTAGTTTAATGGACTATAAAGACGTTTATGACCTTTACCTTCGTAGGAATAGATGGTTTCATGATATTTGCTAATATAAATTTATTTATAGTTGTTCGGACAATAAATGTGGTTTATGAAAAACTTCATTTCAGAAACCATTGGACGTACTGATGCCTGCCAGCGCTCAAATTAAAGCTAGTTAAATTGAATACAAAATAGTTAATAATGTTTATCTTTGTAGGAGTAGCAGTTTTTATGATATTTGACAAAATTTCTAGTTGTTCGTATAAAATGTTGGATTTTTGAAAAAATATACCTCTAGATCCACAAGACGCACATATGTCTGTCAATACTCAAAATAAAGGAAATTTAACTTACTATAATGTGGTTTATGACACTTATCTTCGTAGGGGTAGTAGTTTTTATGATATTCACATATGAATATAAATTTGGCAAATGAAAATTTGTCCGAACAACTATCAATCAATTTATTTTAACAAATATCATGTAAACTATTTCTCCTACGAAGATAACCATCATAAACTACTGTATAGCTCATTAAACTAGCTTTAATTTGAGTGATAATAGACATCTGTACGTCAAATGGTTTTTGAGGTATAAATTTTTCAAAATAAATTCACTATCTGCTGATCTTTTAGTAAGTCCAATATAACATTTTTATGAAATGTTGCTTTTTTAAAAGCTATATCTCGAAAACTATTTAACGTAAGTAACTCTATTAGAGCTCATACTTTAGCAAATTTACTCTTCTTTAAACGACGTACTCTTAGGTTTTCTTGTGTTGTTTCTACCTTTTAAGATATAGAGCTCCGAATGTAAATTTTTTTTTTTATTGCTTTGAAACAGCCGCCATTTTTTATTCCTCCTACCTATACTTGGCAGACTCATCAATTTTGACTATAAATTATACATAGTTTTTATTAAAGTAATTAGAAATTGGGGTGAGATAACTGCCTTTTTTCTCCTCTTGGGCTCTTGTACTAAGACCAACACCAAGTACTAGCAATAATGACAATACTAACCCGAATGCTCAGCCCGATTCCATAAAAATAACACAAATATTCCTACATAATGCTAATAATTATAGACTACTATTAAATGACTTAAATACATTATACATAGGGCCTTTCACTAGCCAACTAATCGGAAACAATACAAAAATTATGTTATCGAATATTGACGACTACAGAACTATGACCAAATATTATTATGGAGAAAAAAATGAATATCATACATATTCTGTGGATAGAAATAAATATTTGAATGTACTAATAAAGTACGTTCCCTATAGCATAACCGAAGGAGAATTAAAGGCCGAATTAAACTCAAAACTATTTGAAGTTTTATGCGTACCAGAATACTATATAAAGATCAAAAACAACTCCACTCTGTTCAGTATCTCTCAAAAACAATGAAAAGGCTAAAGAAATTTTTAATCTAACAAATTTATTTTCTTCACTAATTATAGTAGAGCCTAAACATAACTAAAACTGCCAGGGATATGGTCACACAAAAAAATATTGTCATTTAGAACCGAGGTGTGTTAAGTGCAAGAGTAAACACCATTTTTCAAAATGCCTGTAAAAATTTACGGATAAGCCATTTTGTGAAAATTGTGAACTAGCTCATGCGGCTAATTATAAGGTATGTTAATATTATCAAACCATTAAAAAATAAAATAAACTCACCTTCAAAGCCAGATATTCGTTAATCTGAGAATAATTCAAACAGGCCAGTCACGAGAATCAGTTCAAAAAATTCATTTACTGATATTATTCGACCAATCAGAAATACCGGAACAAAACACTCAGTCAATCAATTAATTAATTAATCAAGACAACGAAATAAATGGTGAAAATTTATTGTCTTCTATAACTAAATTATTATCGAAGCTACTAAACCGTATTCACCCTAAATCATGACACATCTATCCACGTTAGTCGTGTCTTTCTTAACAAATGGACCATAAATAACAGCTTATCTATAGTTACAAATTCTCTCCTGACTAACTGTGATTTTACTTGACTGTGACTTTACTACAAATCAAATATTATTCTACGAATTCTCAAATATTCGTCTATGGGCACAGAATTGAGAAAATTAAAAATTTTAAACTGGAATACACTTGGCATATCTTCTCATAGAAATGAATTAACACAATGGTCTTTAATTAAATCAAGCTTCAAGGACAACTTATTTTTCAGTTAATTAGCCCATTATTTAATTAAAATTATTAGCCATGATAATTACTTTATAAATAATGCTAAGTACATCAGCATTATAATGATAAATTCTAAAAAACGTTATACATTAAAGCAATTTGATGAGGTTAATTATTTCACATAAACAAAATAAAAGATACTTCGAAGGAATATTTTTAAAAATTCGTCATTTAAATCCTACCAGATTATTTCTAGGAGGAAAAGATCTAGCTAATATGAAAGGACAATTAATCGTACGCTGTTTTGCCGAGTTTAATCAAAATCGTTAGTGCTTTTTTTAAGAAAAATCTAATACAATTTGACAATACAATAACTTTAATACAATTTGATGAGGTTAATTATTTCACATAAGCAAAATGAAAGATACTTCGAAGGAATATTTTTAAAAATTCGCCATTTAAAGCCTACCAGATTATTTCTAAGAGGAAAAGATCTAGCTAATATGAAAGGACAATTAATCGTACGCTGGTTTGCCGAGTTTAATCAAAATCGTTAGTGCTTTTTTGAAGAAAAATAAAAAAAAAAGTTTCAAATATATTACATAAAAGTGGGACTTCCGATTGGTAGATTTTAACAAAAAAGTTTATGTAACATCACAGGCACTCAGTCCACAATTAATCAAGACAACGAAATGAATGGTGAAAATTTATTGTCTTCTATAACTAAATTATTATCGAGGCTATCTAACCGTATTCTCCCTAAATCATGACACATCTATCCACGTTAGTCGTGTCTTTCTTTACAAATGGAGCATAATATAAATAACAGCTTCCCTATAGTTACAAATTCTTTCCTTGCTAACTGTGCTTTACTACAAATCAAATTTTTGTCTATGGGCACAGAATTGAGAAAATTAAAAATTTTAAACTGGAATACTCTTGGCATATCTTCTCAAAGAAATGAATCAACAATTTTCCTTGAATCAAAGTTCATCGATATAGCTTGCGTAACTGTCACATTAATACGAAAACATCAAATTGAAAATCCCAGGTTACAAAATCTTACTTAATGACAGAGACTGCTTGACTCCTTCCGGTGGTGTAACCTTAAAATAATATTAGCTTCAGTGAAAATATTATTTCCAACGTATTTAACATCGAAATATTTTCGGTTCGTTTGCACTCGTCTCCGTTTATCGTTGTCACAGCAGTTTATAAACCTCCAAATAAAAAACTAATTCTAGACGAAATTTTATAACTATTACCACTAGGAAACCATACATTAGTTTTTGGTGACATAAAATAGTAAGAACATTTACTAGGGATACCTTTACTTGATATTAGCTCATGGAACAATATCCAACTACATGCACCAAATGAACCTACTTTTTACAGACCAGGCTGTAAATCTGACATTCTGAATATCGTATTAAAAAAAAAAATTAGTATTCCTCTCTCTTCTCAAGTGGTTACTGCTTTAAATTCGGACCATATAGCTGTATTAATTAATTTCTCAACTGAGATAAACAATGAAACGATGTGAAAATCTCTCATTAATGAGTGATCAACTGGGAAATATGCAAAATTCTTGTCGATGAGAAATTACAACTAAAAAAATTGTCCTACCGCTCAAGAAATAGATAAAAGTATAAGGATAAATGAGTCGGTCTCAAACAGTTTACATGATGCAACTGTACGACCTTTCCATTTAAGGGGAAAAGTATTTTCTGGCAGCTGCCCAAAATCAATACTGCTAAAATTTAAAGAAAAAATCATGCAAGGAGACAGTGGATGCGCACCGGAGATCCTGTTTACAAAAAAAGAAATGGAACCACCTCAAACATGAAACCAATAAGGATCTGGATGAATAGGCGTATTTTAAATATCAGAGATATGTGGAAGATTTAGAACCATTCATTATGGAAGGCTACGCGGCGTCGATTGGATAAACGTGAGAAAATTCCAAGTATTGTAGCCAATGACGAATTCATCACCAGTGACGCCGAAAAAGCTGAAGTGTTCGCTAATTTCTTTGAGAAAACATCCTCTAATACAGAAAGAAGACTGAATTTAGTTAATGACGAAATTGACAATTATTTAAATCTCCCTCTCGCAATAGTTCAGCTCCCATACCAAAAGGAATTCAAGAACTGACTAAAAAGCTCAAGCGTCAGTTTTTAACAGTTGCCTGCGTACAGGATATTTTTCCGATACGTGGAAGAAAGCCGAACTCATAGTAATTCACAAGTCTGGTAAGAACGCTAAACAGACAGCACCTATAGACCTATCAGTTTATTACCCATTTTGGGGAAATTACAGAAATAAGTTATAAAAAAACATCTTTATTCTTTTTTTAAGAGCATCGAAATTATTCCTGATTTTCAATTAGATTTTTAGTACAGGCATTCCTCTTATCACAAACTGGAACTGAGACTATCAGAATTTATAATAAACGGATTCGAAAAGAAGAGACACACCCTGGTAGCGTTGCTAAACTTCCAACAAGCGTTTGATAAGGTCTGGCAACGAGGTTCTTTATACAAACATAAGAACGTAGACACTCCGAAATACTTATACAATATTCTGAGTTCATTCCTCAATGGTAGAACATTTTCTGTTATAATAAATAACCAAAATTCTACCGTCAGACAAATCCATGCAGGTACTCCACAAGGTTCAGTCCTTCCTCCCATTCTGTTCAACTTCTACCTTCATAACATCATCCAGTCCACACACACCTCCATAGACATGTTCGCTGACGATACAGCAGTGTTCTCTCAACATGATGACATAATAATAGCTTGAATTACTCTCATTAAATATGTACTTGAGAAGTTTTTGCTCTTAGACGCCTACCAGACCCACCAGAACTAATACTCAAAGATAAAAATGTGAAATAGAATCCTGTCAGTGAAACAGTAAGATACCTCGAAATTATCCTAGAACGCAGTTTTAGCTGGAATCCCCGTATCAACAATAAACTAACTCAAACCAGAACAAAGTTAGAAATGTTGAATACTATCCTAAATTGAAAATCCAAATTAAAACCAGGAACAATTCTTAGGCCACTGCTGATGTACGGCTGTAAAGTCTGGAAGAATCACAGTGGATGCTCCATAGTTTGTAAGAAATAGCCAATTGCATCAGGAATTACAAATGGAGTCAATAGAAGATTACATCAAAAAACGACTCATAAAGTTCCACTCCCAGTTACCAACAGTTAAAGGAGCAGTGACTTATATACTTGGTAAATCCAACCTCAACCTGAAGACTCAAGCACAGGCTGCTGCAGGGCATCCTGTTATAAATCCTGTATTTAATAATTCTATTATTGACATTACTTCTGTTTTATTTATTTATTTGGTTTTTCTCTACGTTCTTCTTTTAAATTAACCTTTTTTTCCAATTCGAAGGCAATTGTTTGTTACGTTAGATCTACGAATGGCGTTATTTTTCTTATTAACCTTACTTTTCTCTCTTTTTATCTGTTTATTATTTTTATCTATTTTTTATTTTATTTATAACATTGTATATAGTGTTATGGATGTCTTTTGTATTTGACTACACCCAACCCCATAATCAATTGTT
>NW_027112128.1:726525-727104 GCF_000696795.3 Halyomorpha halys | reverse complement strand
TATTAAAGCTTTTCATTTGAACCTAATCTATACTTTAGATATGAGAGTATATAAAAACTAATAAAATTTCTTTTATTTATTTTAAATGAATTTTGAATATTACAATATATATGTATATATATAGTATATATACTTTCCACAACCGTGACACTTGCGGTCCTCCTGCCGACCATTGTTTCTGGGTTTCGCTAGCTTTCTTCTGTTTTTTTGGTTGCTAGCTCTCTCTCTTCTATTCGGGCCTCCATCTCTCTAGCTCTTGTTTCCATGAGATCTTGAGCACATTCCACAAATGAGTGATCCCTTGGCATTCTCTCCTTCTTCCTCAGTTCTTTTGCCAACTGAATCTTCAGTACCATGAATAGGAATTGCATCGGACCCTGTACTTGGATAGTCTCCATCATCTCACTGAGTTTGTCTTGAATTCTGTTATAGCGTGCTAGGAGTTCTGCGGCATACTGCCCACTTGACTGCCTCGATTTTTTCATTTCTCTGAACATCATGAATATATTCTCCACTGAGGTCCACCTTCCTCCTCCGAATGCCTTCTTTAAACTTTCTTTGATGACCCTCCAGGGAGGC
>NW_027112128.1:723037-725865 GCF_000696795.3 Halyomorpha halys | reverse complement strand
ATCTCCGGTATAAGCATCAACAAGAATGCACCTAAGACTGCTAGCGAACCACAAAGTGTAGTAGGAATCCACCAAGCTTTCTTTCCCTGTATAATATAGTAATACCAAGTATATTATTATATATATATTAATACATATATGTTAATCACAGTACTTCAGAGATAAAGGACAGTTAGTATACTTTTATTCTGGGAAAAAATCTGTTCAAACTTGGTATACTGATATTTTAGGTAAAGAAAAATATTCAAATTTAGTCAAGCTGAAAAACTCCACTAATACAATGATTAACATTCATTCATTTTTTTAAACAATGTTTGGCTCACACCATTCTCAGGATTTCTATTAAGAAATTTTCACAATTAATTTTAAACTTAATTGGCCTACTGACAAGTCAGCAAGAGCAGAACCGGAGTCAGAATATTCTGATATGATTAAGTAGAATGTTTATGTTGTTTTTTCTATGCTAAACCGTTCATTGAATTTCTTAATCTATTTCAGGTTTATGAAAATCCTCAAGGTAGTATCCTTGGTCCCATTTTACACTGTCTATACAGCTGACATTCCAACCAATCCTAACACTATCCTCACCACGTATGCCGATAACACATGTGTGCTCGCAGTTAATAATAACCCATTAATTGTATCCCAAACTCTCCAATCCCATATCGCAGCCCTCGAAGAATGGTCTCGTAATTGGAGGATTAAGATAAATTCCAACAAATCCCATCAATTCACCTTTACCCTTCGTCGTAAACCTACCGACTGCGCTACAGTTTCATTTAATGATGTTACTCTTACCCCTGTCGAACAGATCCACTACCTTGGACTACATTTGGACAAATGATTAACCTGGAATCATCACAAAAGACTGAAAAGACAGGAAACTGCACGTCGATTTCGACTATTACAGTACTTACTAGACAAACGGTCTAAACATCCAATACATTACAAAAGACTGATCTACATGACTGTAATAAGGGCGATCTGGGCATATGGATTTGAGCTTTTGGGCTCCACTAAACTTTCGAATTCCTCTCGTATTCAATCCTTACAATCCAAAATCCTCAATGCTCCTTACTTTGTCACAAATAAAATCATACATAAAGACCTAAATGTTCCCTATGTAACCGATCTAGCCAGAACCAGATATCACTCCTTCCATTATAAACTCCCTATCCACTCAAACCCCCTCGTTTCTAACCTTTCATCCTCTTCCATTCCTGACAATCCTCCGAGGCGCCTGAAAAGAAGATGGCCACGAGACCTGCTAATGTAAAAGGTCATTAGAGTGCTGTTAATGGGTAGTTTCTCTACACGCTTGTAACACTTCAATTTAACCAAGATCAGATTTACTAAATGTATTATAATGTACAGTTGTAAATAGCTATAAATAAATATTAAAAAAAAAAAAATGTTTGTGAAAATACTCGAACTCTTACACCTCATTCGTTCGTTCTTGTTTAGTGGCGTAAAAACCCACTATCAGCTGGTCTCCCGCAAGGCTCCTGCGCCCCCCCCCCTCTAGTTTAACATAAATATCAGGCCTTCCCTCACACCCGTTGGTAGAAAGATCACTCTATGCTGATGCACGCAGCCATTTGTACATGTTCATATAGGAAATACACAATAGTAGGGGTATTCATGATCTTTAGTTTAATATGTTAAAGTGTATTAAATAGAAAAAGTTGTGTTAAATGGAGAAACATTCCCTTCTTTTAGCATTCTAAAATTATGTAAGATTTAACATGGTTGAGAGTCTGTTAATAGGTCTGCTAAATGCAGAATGACGTCGCCCAACATACCAGCTGAGATCCACATCATTTTGGCTGTTGTAGTTTTGGTAAGTTAATTGTTCGTAGTTCGTGTTTGGTTTGTGTTGTTTTTTATTTGGACGCTATTAAACAATAATAAAGAAATGGAAAAAAAGAGAGACAACAAGGAACAAGTAAGGTGGAGGAAAGATGATGTGACGAAACTGCTGGAGATTTCATGATCTAGTAAAGATTACAAGGTTACAAAAGAATTTGCCCAGAAAATCCGCTAGGAGCTACTCTGTATTATAGGTGCCACTACAAGTTCGCCAAACAATAGGCACACTAACAGTATACACCATGATCAAGCGTGTGGATGGTTTATTTTGCATTGCTGGAACTGAGTCAGCTTGGATTTGTGGTCGAACCGTTGATTGTCAGATTTTGGGCACAAATCAGAGGGCACTTGTGTTGCATTCACACGTTTGTGTTGAGTTAGCCTTGTTTTAGAACTACCAACAAATAAATGTTTGTGCTTTCTGTCTTTTAATTAGAAAAATTTCCTCAACCTTTGGATTCAATAATTAATTCTAGTTTAAGATTTTGTATGCCAAAATTCTATTAATTCGGTGTAAATTCGTAGTTTCAAATCTTGATAATTAACTTTAGTAGTTTATTTTTTAAAAAGACATTTGTCTAGCAATTAAATTAACAAGTTTCTGATAAAAATTCTATCTGCTTAAATCTTTCAATATGGAATACATAATGACATTTAACCAAATAAGGATCATAAGCATGACCAATAAATAAGTTTTGCTAAACATTTCCACTTATATCTTAATCATTTATTCCTTTTTTTATTAAAAATTCCTTCACGAGTTTTTATCAAATTGTCCAAATTGTTTTTGAAAAATAAACACGAATTTTAAAATGAAGAAGATTTTTAGATAAAACCTTTGATTTCTTTCTTGGTTCAATTAGAATTGAAGATAATCAATTTTCAAATTAAATAGATTTAAATGTAAAATTTTATAACTACATTCAGCGTTTTCTTCCTAAACTGATGAAGAGATATGA
>NW_027112128.1:702943-722597 GCF_000696795.3 Halyomorpha halys | reverse complement strand
TTCTAAACTTTTAATTTTTGTGTTTCTTTATTTCAAGATGAAGAACATTAAGCCTTTTAAGTTTCATTACTTATTAAATGAATTACAACAATGTTTGGGGCGTATTTGGCCATTTGTATAAAAACAAATTATTGCACATCTATAAAACATAATTATTTGAAATATTAACTATTGCCTAATGTAAGTATGAAATACAATTTTAAAGACAATTCTATTTACTTATATAATTGTAACATACGTATTATTTAGTTTTAAACATTTTTTTAACTGAGACAAGACTATAATTTGTCGTAAATAGCGTTAAATTGGTTTTATTTGCTTTAACTAATGTCGATTCAGACAGCAATCTAAATTTTTCTTCCTTATTTTATTATACTTTTATTTTTTTAACATTAATACATTTTCTTCTTTGCTAAAGAATTTTTTATTCTTCAACAAATACACAATCCAAAATAAAGATCCAAGTTGTGTCTAATTTTGTTTATGTTTACTGGAGGAATTGTTTAATTCCTTTCTATCAATTGTATATTCGCGTTGTTTACAATTTACTGTTAATCGTAACATAAGTTGTGCTATTACGTAAGTCTGAAAGTAGCAGTAGTAGATGAAAGATGAAATGAATAGATGAAAGTAGATTACATCATTGCTGGAAGATGGAAGGAAGGTGACAGGAAGGCCTTTGGTAAAAGAGAAATTGAATGATGGAGGTAGAAAATTGATTAAATATATAATAATAATAAATTTATTTACTATTAAATTTACATCTGGATTGCTTATGGATAAGAATGGAAGTTAGTTGGATATAGATATCATATTTGGCTGTGTAAATAAAGTAATAAGAAAAAATTAGTCATGCAATGTTAAATTGCAGCTCCTGATTATAAAGATCATTAATAAGACTGAGAAGAAGTCGGTAAAATAGGAACATTTATATGAAGATAAAAAGTTTATCTTTCAATGTAATTCCATATCTTGGCTTTTAAGGTTATTGATTATAATTTATATTAAATTGATTATAATTAATTAAATACAAAAGCAAACACAGTTTTTGAGAGATAGAATATAAATGGAAAAATATTTCAATTGGCTCGTTCAGGTTCCTTAAAAAGAGACTCTTTTTCAACTCGCTTCATCTCGTAGATTGTATCTAGCATTGGAGTGTCTCTGGTTTCAGGGACAAACATCAATAAGAATGCACCTAGGAGAGCAAGGGAACCACAAAGTGTTGTAGGTAACCACCAAACTTTCTTTCCCTGTAAAATATTACATGTATCAAATATATTCAAAAAATAAATTTCTTTTACTTTACTAGAACATGAATAAGCTGCAATATATAGCATACTGTAATAATATAAAACATTGATCGCACACATGAAAAATCATTACATTAAATTATTGTTAACTAAATACAATTAAATCACATTAATCAGGACTAATGAAATAGAAATAGAGCATTACTTATCAACAATCTAAACTATAGATTGTCTATTCTATAAAGACAGTATTCTTACTGGCAGCAAATACAACTACCTAAAATTACCAATTGACATGAGATATAACATCTCAATTTAATTAGTCTCATTGTCACCAGTGTGATTTTTTGTTTTTAGTCCTGATAGTGTCTGAATTAGCCTAAATAGACTGTTACAGGTAAAATAATACTTAAGAACTAAATGCTTTTTTTTTTAGAAACTTCCAATATCAATCTAATTGAATCGTTAAGTGGCAAAGGGAACTGAGTCCAAAAATATAACTTTTGGATGATAGAGACAATATTTTTCCATATGAAATAGCATAAATAAACCTTTTGAAATTGAGACCTTTTTGTGTAATTATCAAAAATTTCTATCTTTCAGCTTTTAAAACCATAAAATAACTTTTGGACATAATAGTAATGCAGTTTTTTTTACATAGAAACCCATGGTTCAATGAGTCGAATACCTCTGTGCAGTCTATTCAAATCATTGCTTCCCATTCTTAGTTGTATACTAGAATAAGTGGAATATTGGTAAAGGATGTTACACATTAAAAGTTTAATTTATAGTGCCCGTTCCACTGTTTTCATTTAACATTCCTATTTATTTATACAAAACATTTCCAAATCAATACTGCACAAAATTATGGATTTTTATCTCAACAGAAAACATACAAAAAATGACTGTATATTTATACTAACCAATATGTCCACTACATATGGTGCTAGCAGTGGTCCCAATTGTGACATAGTAACACAGCTACCCATTGCAGTGTTGCGATTTTCTGTAGGGAATAGTTCTAAAGTGTAAAACATGATAGCACCATATGCAGCTGCCCCAGCCAGTCGTGCGACCAGCGTGACACACATAATCGGCCAACCTAATCCACAAATATTTTTTTAAAACTAAGCTATCAAGAATCATTAAAATATTAAATAAATTAAAAATAAGGATAATAATTGAATAAAAAAATTCAACATCAGTCATTGGATAGTAAAAAAAAATCACTGTTTTTCAATTACTTGCAATTTTTGACTTGTCTGGTTTTTCTAATATGCAATTTCTTTGGTGCTTCTATCTAAAATGCTGTAAAAACTCAACATTTGTGATAAAATGTTAATATTAAAATTCAATGAGGTGGAGGAAAAAATAATAATCAGAATTCAGTATAATGTAGTTTGAAATCGTTCAAAAAGGAATTCATTCTTAATATTAATGTGAACATTTATTAATAATATTTAAAAAAGAAATATTACCCTGTGGTATTACTATTATTACTAACATAGCGATGCCAGAAACAGTCCACAATGCTATTCCTGAACTCTTCCTACCAAAATACGCAAAGAAGAGAAGAGGAAGCAAGAAGCCTGGAGTCTCAACTAATCCATTCAGTCCAATATAAAGGTACTGGTTAACTTCAAAGTTTGCTCCGCTCAGTGCTAAGAACAGAAACAGTTAAGCGCTAATAATTCACACAATTTATGACATTAGAAAAAAAAAGTAGACAATGTTAAAATTATTTGGGACTAAGCTCACTCTTTGTTTATCTTTACCCCATTGTAGAATTTGAATCAATTCATATAATGTAAATTCTTTTTGTGTTGGAATGCTTGAGAGTTGAAATGTTGGGTAAAACTAAAATGTGGTTATACTTAAGTAAGTAATTAGTAAAGTTTTAGTAAATTTAGGGTTTATTGACCAAGGTACTGGACCTGCTGATTCATGGAGAATAAGCTGTTGAGGAAATGTTATAAACAGTCTGAATTCAAGAAGGTAATATAAGGTAATAGTATAAATTGAAAGGAATAACTTTTTTTTTTTAAGTTGATGTAGTGGTTACAGAAATCATTTTCTGTAAATTCCTAGAGCCAACCTCAAACAGTAGCTTACAACTCTTTAAATAAAAAAGACTTATATATTACTGTTTAAGGTTCACTCAGTGAAAAATGAGTATGAGAGATTGCCTAATAATGTTAAGTATTCTTAATCAGCTGATATATATATTAACAATGCCAAATTGGAACTTGAGAAATTCAAAAATAGACTTCAATCTTAATATAATTCAGATGTCTTGCCATCAAAACTGTCTAGAAAATATTTCATGACAAAATATCTGTAATTCATCGAGTTTATGACTAAATATTTCAGCATCCACTTTCAGATCACCCATTGTTGCTCCTTTCACTATATATTCCAATGTTTTAGAATTTAACCCCATTCAATCGCTAGTATCATTACTTAGCTTCAGTCAGTTTTATCTCCCTCTCTTGCAGTCGTACTATCTTATTTTTATTAGTTCATCTATAATTAACTACGTGTATACTATTTACCACCAGTGAAATGAAAATATATTAAATTAAAATTGTCTTCAGCCATAATTTTTCTTTCCTTTCTAATGTGTTCTCTATAACTACCAAACATCGCTATCTTATTGCATCACAAAGTTTAATTATGGTCTTCATCTATATGTTTACAACCTCATTCATTTCAAACTTTCCACCTGTCTCACTATCTTTAAACATTCTTTTAGGGAATAAAATATCTAGCTATCATTGTTTCTAAATGTAAGTTAGAGCTGCAATTTTGTATATTTTATAAGTATCATATCACATATTTCTCTCATTTCAATTTCTTATTAATTGTTAAGGATGTAACTAAAAGCATGGTCTACCTATTTATTTTTTTTATCCTAAGGATATATTATCCAACAGAAGTGTGTCAAAGTGTTCAGTCTTAGAACAAAGTTTTTCCTTGAATTTTAAGATAATTTAAGTGTGAAGACACTATATCCTCACAGTAAATATTCCATGAATTAACAAATAATGAAAAGTTAATAATTGATGACTTACATTTCAGCATTGATAATTTTATTATCAATTTGATTAAAGACTTACCTATTGTGTAGTAATATAAATTTCCCATAGACCACAAATAATAGCATATCAAAGTTCTTTTGGTAAGTTCAAGCGTTGCAAAAAGTTTTGTGTAGTCCTCAAAAATAAAAAACACATTCTTCCGGCATGAATTAGATTTGCCCTAAGAATAAACCAAATTAAAGAAAGAAAAATACAACAAATCATATTTACAGCCAGGGAAAGAGATGAAATAAGTATACCTTAGAATTTGAAAGGGAAAACTGATCAGGTTCACTATCTTCTAAACGTTCCACGCTTCCTATGATATGTGATGCTTTTTCAATCTTTCCAGAAGTTATCAACCACCTTGGTGATTCTGGTATAAACCTGTGAAAGAAACGATCAATTGAATTATTAATCAGACACATGCAGATGCTATCATTAAAATATTTAATTTTCTGTTTTCTATTTCTTTTCTAGTCATTTGCTGTAATATACGCATATATAGATAATTGGGTGGACTATTTGACAGTGGGAAGGACATAAGGATATAGAAAAATATTTTGATCACCATGGATTCCAGTTTTAAAACTGCAATATGACTGATAAACATTTAAAAACCAAATATAGATGATTCATTGGATGTTGGGTGCTTGTCCAAACCTCTATAGACCAATTTTGTATCACAATGATTTCTTCATCTAATGAAACTCGTCTAAATGAATAATTGGAAAATTATTTTTTTTAAGATACTGTATCACAAAAAAATCTAAAAATATTGCAAATTTACAACAGAAACAAAAAGTTTAGGAAATAATTGTTAAGTTATGGTTGCTTGGGCAGGAAACAGCAACTGGAAAATTAACTTCACTATTATATCCTTATTTATGAGCTCAATCTTTGAAACAGTGGAATATTAGTTATCCCTTCTTAACTTATATTACCAGAATTTGTTTTTTCAAGTACTCAAATGGCTCTAATAATTGAGAGTACCTTCATGAATGAGTTATCCAAAGCTAATTAGTTAACAGCATAAGATGAAATCAAAGCAAATCCAAAATCAATAAAACAATTATGAAAATATTAATATTAATTTTTTTTTTTATTCACGAAATAACATTATGTAAAATACAAACTTTAATGTGAACAACTTGGCATAACAGTAGATGGCGACACTGCTGCTCTGGCATGGACTAGATGCTTTCCTTTCTTTCAAACTGAGTTGGCAGTTGGTGTCTGTTTAAGCAACACACTCTTTGTTTTTTTTATAAAACCTTCCCAAAATTCCACAACACAATAGTGCAGGTCTAAATTATTTGAAGTATAAAATATTTATTAAAAAAGACAATTTTTAATTTTAAATTTAATTATCACTGAATAATGAATTTTAACTGTTTTTTAAATATATTTTACTTCTTTTTATATTTTATAAAAAAAATTGTGTATAAGTTAAAGTAAATAAATATACAAAAATTAATAAATAAAAACATAAGGATTGGATTTATGTCAAGTTGTACACATTAAAGTTTGTATTTTATGCAGTGCTATTTTGTAAATAAATAAAAAATTAATATTTTATAATTATTTTATTAATTTTGGATTTACTTTATTTTCATTTTATGCTGTTATCTAATTAGCTGTCGATTAATATTAACGTTAACTAAACCACGGTCTGCTACCAAACTGTTTTGGAATTTAGGGAAGGTTTTATAAAAAAGACAAAGAGTGTATTGCTTAAACAGATGCCAACTGGCGACTCACTTTGAAACAAAGGAAAGCCTCCCGTCCATGTCAGAGAAGCAGTGTCGAAATTTACTGTTTTATGTACAATAATATTTACAAATAAAATAATGAAACTTAGTTTCTTCAACAAATTGACCACTATCTATTATGATTAGCTTCATCAGCATTAGAGTCATGCATTCATAAAACAAAGAGGCAAAAAGAGAATACTGCTAGTAAACTAAATAAGTATAAATCCATATTAATTAAAAATAACAGTATTTAGGCATGCTATGCAACATATTCACTGCCGAACTAAATGCAATAGCAGCAGCACTTCACTTCTGTTTATCTTTGAACCACACCAACATTACAATAATTACAGATTCACTAAGCTCGATAAAAGCTTTAGATTCTATGTATCCCGAACATCTGAGAATTTCCTGCATCCATTTTCACTTAAAAACTCTACACAACATGGGTATGTCAGTAACATTTCTATGGGTCCCAAGCCATGTAGGAATCGCAGGGAATGAACTGGCCGACCATGCTGCAAGAGAAGCTCTCGCGCTTCCGGGACGCGGTTAAGCAATTTTAACTCCGTCAGAGATATGCAGGCCTCTTGTAAAGGAAGTCAAAGATAAATGGCAATCTTTGTGGAACGAAAGCCCAATGAGTAAATTAAAAATTATTAAAAAGGATGTCAAGCCCTGGGGTACTCCAGTCGCAGTACTCGCAGTACTCCAGTCGCAAATGCCGTAGAGAGGAAGTTGTACTGACTAGGTTGAGAATAGGTCACACGAGGCTCACCCACTCCTATCTTATTTCAAAAGAAACGCCTCTGAACTGCCAGTATTGCAATAACAATTTAACAATAAGCCATGTTTTCCAACGATGCCCATATTTTACACCACACCTCAATAGCATGGGACTAAGTCAAGATATCTCAAAAACCCTTGGAGACGATGATAAGGCAATAGAATTGGTGTTGCAGTTTTTGAAATCACAAAATTTACTGACAAGAATATAACTTGATCGGAAGGAAAAAAAAAAAATAAATAAAATAATCAAATTAAAAAATAAATAAAATTTAACGAATATTAGCAAAATTAAATAAAATATAAATGGCGTTGATGACCAATGAAGTTTGGCGCCACCAAACAAACAAACAAACAGTATTTAGGCTACAAAAATTTATGAAAATAAAAAAAAAAAAATTGCGTTGATCAATTTTACAAAGTATCTTCAAAGCTGCTGAAATATGACAGCAATTTTGTTTATTCAAATAATCATGAGATAAATTAATAAAAAAAAAAAATACAAATTTGTACCAACAATTGATGAGAAGTACACATATCGGAACAGAAATTGCTAATTGAAGCTGTCTCCAGTTATTGGTGAAATAAGCAGCCAGTGGAAGAAATATAAGTCCAATTGAAAAAGCTATGTTGAATATATTTCCAACATATGCTCTGTAGTTCTTCACTGTTAGTTCCATTACTGCAAAATAATTGGTTAATGTGAACAATACATAACTAACATAAATTTTAGAGTAACTAAGGAATTAAGAATTAAATAATCATTGTATTATGGAGGTGTTTTTATTAGATTAGATGGTTCTGACTCCAATTAAAGATGTGAGGTATTCTATACCAGAAAGTCTCGACTATGCATGTGTTCATACAGGTTAGGTAGCTGGCTAGGATATGAATGGACAGGATAAGTCTTAGAGGAATTAGTACTAAGTCCTCGAAGGATGGAAGCTTCATACTGCAGAAAATGAGCCTGTATTCATGAAGGGTAGGTAAGTCCTGTGGGAACGAGCTGTAGATCCCTGCAAGAAGGAAACTTGCTCTGTAGGGAATGAGCCAGCAGTTGCAAAGGGGTCTATGACCCTACAGGAACGAGCTGTAGGTCTTTATGAAAGGAATACCAGATAGAGGATAGAGAAGTGATCCAGAGAAAGCAGAATCAAATAAAAGTCACTATTCATTTCCAAATATAGCACTTGAATGTACTGATCCACCATGTAGATTATTGCTTACTGCATCCTAAGGAGGGGAATACCCTGAAGGGGAAATTCCCACTTACGTTTATCAAGTTGTGCTAATTTAACTCTTAGAAGCTATAAGACACAATCAAGACATACTATGAGTAAGCCGTTAGTTTTCAGTGGATCAGAAGATTCTAATGTAACATTTATTGATTCTAATAGTACATTTAAAAATATTGCAACATATAACTATTAATTATTAATTTGTACAATCAAAGTATTTACAAGAAATAGACATTTCAAAAACTGGTGTTTGCCTGACAGCTGAAGTAGTCCTCATTGTGGCAGCTAGGTAACGTATGTAAAATCACGGTGGTGTGATGACAATCCTTCACTAAATTGTAGTATAAATTAGAAATGAGAGAAAATTTAACTTACAATTTAGAGGATATTAAAAGTCAAATTAATACAAAGGGAGTCATCAATATGTTTTTAGAAAGTTGTTACCAGAATATAATAGAGATTCCAAAGAAAAATATAGAGCCATTAAAGTTGAGCTAAGCTTTATAACGATGTAATTGAAAACTTGAAATGTTACATTCATAAAGGGTGAAAGGATGTCTGAGACAGCATTGAAATTAAATATTTACAGTGGTTAAAATTTACAGAGATATACTGAATCATTGTGCGTTGGAGCAAACAATAATAAGAATTGTAAAAACTAGCCCAATATACAATAATGATATTTAATAAAAATATTATGGATAGAATTAATGACTAGTTCAAGGAATCCACTGAATTTTATTCAATTTAAAGTATTCTTATAAGTTATAAATACTTACAGATTGTATAACCAGTATCATAAGCTCCAGCACCAGCGACTCCTATCAACAGTCTAAATAATATAAACAATCCATAACTATTTACAAAAGCAGTCGAAGGGCCCACTATCATATACATAATACAAGAAAATGCAAACGTCTTCTTCCGTCCAAACCTAAGTAGCATTTTACTATATTAATAATTATCATATTACATATTAACCTGATATAAACATTGTTATCTGTAGTTGCTTAGGTTGTAAATAATAATGGGATGCCCAAAAAGTTATTCCATATAGTGATATAATTTTGAGTAGAATGATGAAAAATTAAATGTGAACAATTAATAGGCCAGTTACAAGGATGGTCTTGGTGGAATATTAGGGAAGGAGAAAATATTATTATCTTAGAAAATAGTTTGTAACAGATGCTCTGACAGATGAGATGCACTTGAAAAACAAAAATCTGGCAGCTGTACAGATAAATGTGAGGGATTTCATGGAATATCATACAAGAAATTTCTAAGAAAATCTTGGCTTCGTAAAGCTCCATTCTCATATGTTAAAAATTAAATTTATTTAAGAGAAAATCTTGAGAATGATCTATGAATGCAGACTATAGAATATTTATAAGGTTATATAGAAAACTGCTGTAAACAGTATTGCAGTCAACTGTATAAAAAGCAATTGATACAAACAACACAAAATAATAATAAATAGGTAATATCTAATAAAATATAAGATATTTTAAACCTGTCACTAAGCAAGCCAAAGACCAGAGCTCCAACAAATTTCCCTAGTGCAATAGTGCTTTGAGCTGTTGATCTGAGTGGCAAATCATCACAAACAAGATCCCACTATGAGGAAATAAATAAATTAATTAACAGTTTTAAATTATAAATATGTATTTATAATTTATAATTATTTACAAACCTCACTGACTATCGTTTGATGAAATACATCTTCATCATAAATATAATTTTTACATTTTATTACATCTGGTTTTTGACTGATATTGCTGTAGGTAAGAGCTTCATTAAAGTCCAAATCCTTTAGTAAAGAGTAATTCCAGGCATAATGAACACAACTTTGTTTTGACAATCTACATATTCATAGTAACATAACAAATGAATGCATTTGGCTCATGAAAATCAGAAAGAACTGAAAATAAGTTCAATAAAATAAATCCAATATTACCTACCCAGGACTACTGATTTCTCTTATTTGTTCTTTTGTCCAGTTAGCTTCAACAAGCTCTGGAATATTGCAGAAGAAAGTAGGGTTCCCTCCTAGAAATACATATGAAGCCAAGTGGGCAGAATTAAAAACTATTGGACTGGCTGTAAGAAACAGTATCCATGCTAACCAAAAATGATTTTTGCATTTTTTTTCTAAGGCCTTTTCTAATGACACTGGGTCCATTCCTCTGATATGAAATGAAAATTGGTGTTTACGTTTACCTAACAGTGATAAAGCAAAAATAAATAAAATTTCTTATAAGATTAAATATTAAGGTGAAATAAAGCTATCTATTTTATTTTATCAGTAACTGTTTCAAAGTTTATGGTGTTAGTGTATACAAGGTGTACGTAAAAAAAAAAAAGTGAATATAATACTTAATATAGCTCATAAAATATGGAATATTTAGCTGTAGTTTTACTTATCTTTTATTTCAATTTACATTATTTTAATTCTATAAATTAATAAATTTAATTATACTGAAGATTATAACAACCAAAAAAGCTAAAAAAAAAATTACTTTTATTGAGAAAAAAACAAACAATAAGATGTATTGGTAATTAATATATTTCATTATTTTTCAGTCTTGACTACACATTTTTTTGGCTTATACAGCTTCTATTTTTTTTTTACTTTATCATTTTGGTTACTTATCATAATGTGTTATGTTGTATATTTTATTCATTTCCAGTTATTTTAATTTTTAATAATTCTTTTATATAATAAATTTCTATGCTTAAAAAGTATACATATCTATTTATCTCTCCATACTTATTTATATATTTTCATATTTTATGCTTTGAAGTGTTGATCCTTCATGGTTGTAATCTTATTTTTTCTTTGATCTGATGAAGATCTACAACATAAGCTGAAACATCAATCAGACACATATTTTTTTTCTTTTTTCGGTTGGGTCAACAGAGTTTGTAGATCTTTGGCCACCCTAACCATCCTTTTCAACGCCTGCCTATCTTGAGCTACCGCCTTCCAGTTTTCTGCATGCAGCTCTTTCATATCTTTGTAGATTAGTTTATCCATCTGGTTTTGGCCTCCCCTGTGGTCTCTTGCCTATTATACTGACATTAATTATTGTTTAGAGGCGTCCTGATGGATTCCTTGGAACCACATGTCCCCACCCATCTTAAACTGCTTGCCTTCATATCGTGAGATATTGATGACAGTCTCTGCAAGCAGTCCACAGTTAGTTCTCCGCCCTGATTCCAGATCGCTCCTGTAATTGCATGGAGGACTTTCTGATCAAATCTCTTGATTCTGTTTCCTAGGGTTCCTGTTAGAGCCCAGATCTTGCAGCCGCAAATGAGAGCCAGCTTTATCATGGCATTATAACCCCTTAATTTCAAATTTGTAGAGATTTTTCGGGATTTCAGTATCTTGACAGAAAGAAAAGGGCTATGCTCGTACAATATTATACGCTGGTCTATCTCAGTCCGTTGATCATTTATTGATGTCAATGTAGAGCCCAGGTATTTTAAACTCTCTACTTTCGGAAACTATTTTCCGTCCACGCAGACCACGCCGTTAGGGTGAATTCTTCGGCTTACAATGATATATTTTGTTTTATGCTAATAGAGATTTTGCTAGTCTTTCCATGTCATCTTGACCGCAATTTCGTCCTCGTATGCTAGGACTATATGTTTCATGTGCACCCCACCATGTTCGCGTAATGTTCTTCTAATCACTTTTTCTAGAGCTAGGTTGAACAGCATTGGTGAGAGTCCATCTCCTTGTCTCAGAACTGTTCTGACTTCGAAAGCTTCAGATACTTCTCCTTGTATCAGAACTATGCGTTTAGGATCATTCGTACACGCTTTTTGTGGTCCTACCAACTTCCCGGAGATTCCCATCTCAGTCATGATCTTCCAGACAGTTCCTGTCGACGAAATCATAGGTTGTTTTGAAATCAACCAATAAGGCGTGTACATCTTGATCTACTTCTCATGGTTTCTCGAGTATCTGTTTCAAGACGAAGATCTGGTCTTGTGTTCTCTTTCCTCTACTGAACCCTTGATTGGGTCAATGACATTGGTGGTCACCTAGTATATTCTCGTAATAGCGGATACATTTAAATAACTTTATTCTAATATCTGTAATTTTCTTTCATGAACACTCCCCCGAGCAGCTGGTTGAATTATTTTTCCATTTTTAAAGATCTGTTGGTTAAAACCAAAAGGAAATACTAAAATAATATAAATATATTATCCTATGAAAATATGGCTATGGATAGGTCAATTTCACACTTGACCTTCTCCTCTTCACGTAATATCCAGAGTCAAAAACAAATGCATCATAATATATGATAGGGGTGAGAGTTTAAAAATAACAAACATGGGTTCATGATATACAAGTTTTGGTTAGAAATTATGATTACATCTAAATATTACATTTATCATTCCATGACAGAGAACACGAGGATGGTTTGAAAAGATTCTGACCGCAACGTGAAGATGGAGATGGAAGATGGAAGATATTATTAACTTAATATTTTGTTTCTTTATTCTAGTATTTTACTTACAAATGTCATTAATTGCATATATTTTTTTTCTTTTTTTTCCATCACTTTAATTTTAAATTATTATGATTAAATTAAAACATTCATATTTCTTCGTTTCTTTTCACTATATAACTTTATATTTTTATTTTCTTAATTCTGTTATTTTACTTACATATTTTATTACCCATATATACCTTTTATTTCCCACTTCTTTCATTACTTTATTTTTAATAATTTTCATTTTGTACATATATTTACTAACTAGATTTTTATATATATTTTATTATTTGTTCTTTCCTCTTTATTAATTTTAACACTACTCTTCTCATACAGCCTTTATCTTCATATAATGCCAAAAATATTCATTTCTTTCAACAATATTTATGTATCCATAATGTTAGTTATTTTCTTATCATTCTATATATCGTTTTATTCAGTGGTTGTTAACTAGTTTTTGTAATGTGAAATTTGGATAAAATCTAAAAGGATTCTCAATGTTTATGCTAACGCCAGTCATCGACAGGGGGAAAAAATTCTAAGAAAATCAGGCTCAAAAATATTTACTGTTTTTATTTCTATGAACTTACTTAATACTTAATGGTTTTAAAAGATGATAAAAACGAATCTGTCTTGCTTTTTATAAATTAAAAAAAATAGGACTACTTTACAGGAAGCATCTTTTATTTTTGTATTTTTTATTCTACACTTAAAACGATTTGAAATATTTTACTTAATCTATACATACAAAAAAATAATAATAATAATAATAAAAAATAAAACATGGGAAAATAAGTGCACATTATACAGACATAGTTAGTGAAACAGATCAATCAACAACACCAATGAAGGAGATAAATAGAAATAGAAATTAACCGTCCATGATCCCAAGAAAAGAAAAATAGTTATTTCACCCTAATTTTTTATTTTTATTTATTTTCAAAACCTCTTTATTTTTGTATTTAAATGAAAAATAAAGAGGTTTTGAAAATAAATTTGCCATATGGCATTATAAGACTAATTACAATGTCCGCTGAAGGCGGGTATACACTGGTGGTATAATAACTGGTATTATAACTAATTTTTTTATAACTTAATGAAAACTATATGTAGTGAAAAGCCAAAATATTTGTAAGGTGAGTCAGTGCATAAAAGTGAAAATCTATTATTTTAAAAGGTAATTAACAGTGATATATAGCTATGGCAATGGGCAATCAATAATAATAAACATGTTTTACTTATAGAATAAAAGATAACTGAATTTCAAATAGAAATATTATAAAAAAAGGTTTAAAAAGTGAACATAAAACAAATAGTCTAAAAGCATGGATGTAAAAAACAAATTATGAAAGAAGAGAACAGAAGAACGAAATAAGAAATAACTATAATAGTAAAGGGTAGCGAAATCATCAATAATGAATAATTAGGTGTAAAAAAAAAAAAATTTGGCTATTTTTAAATAAAAGTAATTAACTTTAACTGTAATAAGTTATATACATGAGAAAAATTAATAGATAATGAATAGCACTATGTTAATATTTAGAGAAAATAGCTGAAGATGGACGGACGGTCTGAAACGACGGGAAGAAGAGTAGATTATTAATGTAAAATTAATAGAAAAAAAAGAAGTTTGTTGAATTAAGGTAGCTTACTAGCTTAGAAGAAAAAAAATTAGAAAACATCAATAGTTATAAAATTCATTTCTCTATATGAAGTTATATTATTTTATTTATTTTTTTAATAAGTTTTTTTCTGTAACAAGCATAAAAGAATAATATAAAAAATAGTTTAAATAAAATAAAATAATTTTTTTATAGACTTCTAATTTGTAAGAAACTTGTGGCACGTATCTAATAATTTTCGATCAAGTATACCTAAAACAAAGTTTTTTCCTGTTTAGGAGTGTTGATTGGAGTTAGTATTGTGATTAGGACGTTTAATATAATACTGTGTTAGCACAACAAAATACAAATAACATACCTTCTATAATTACAATTACTATTCGTGTATCTGAAATTTCTTTACTAAAAGGAGGCACTGAAATTTTTTAGTCCAGAACTTCGTAGAGTTAAAACTGAAGCTTTTAAAATTAGTATCAATTTAATCAGTGTACTGACAGCAACAAGTAATGCCTCTTTAGATTTTATAAATACAAAAAAACAAAAACAAAGAGAATAAGAGTTACATAAACTCAGTATTATATCATTGTCATATTATGAATTGCAAATTAGATGTTCGTAGATATTTTTAAATAAACTTTTTGCGATTGATATGCTATACAAAGGGACCGGTCAAGGCATCATTAATATTCATATATAAAATATTATATAATTACATATTGCGTTATGTATATTAACGTCTTCATTACTACTTGAAAGATAAAAATTCATCATAAAAAGTGAAAATGACAGGTCTTAAATTTTCTTCACTTTTGTTACGATATATTGTATTCTACAAGTACAAATATAAACTTATGCAAACATATACTTACATACGTCTTTCTGCATTAGTTAATTGCTGACATTAAAGCCTAAATTTCAATCATTATTCGAATATGATTTAAACTATACATAAATTGATTTTTACTGTGACTAACTCATTACGTGATTACGAATACTAACTGTCTCTGCGTTTCGTTCCGTTTTATAAATTTCGCCGAAAATTTCTGAGGAAAGCTTGTCATTCGTGGTCTTCTCCAGCGCTGGAACGGACTACTGGCAATAAAGACAAATATAAGTGCGAAGGTAGCAATTGAAGAAATATTTGCGGTGTCAGGCGAACACGGCGTTACACGGCAGCGTTTTCGGCTGGGAGCAACAGGGTTCAATATGAGCCTGGATCAGTTCGTCTTTCTGATGACAATGCTGAATTAGTCGCGTCTATCATCCAGGATCCGTTTACGGCTAATCAAACATCAGGGGTTTCAAATGCTGCCAAATGTAAACCGCCATTTAAAAAAAGGTTAATGCCAAAATGAAAGACCCTAATCAATTCCCAATGACATGCCAAATATAAAATATTCGCAACTGTATCTATTATAAAATAAATATATCTGTCTGAAGTAAACAGATAAATTTACGTAAATTCATATGAAAATTTGCTGTTATTTAAAAGGTAATTACATTACTAGAAGATTAATAGTTGAAAGTAAGTAATAGATTGTAGATGGTCCGAGTAGCGGTAAAGAAAGGTACAAAAATAATTTTAAAAAAAAATATATTTATGAGAAAATTTTCATATGGGCTAAATCCGAGTGGTTTCAGGATGTCAGAATGTGGTATAAATCTACAAAATATCATCTAAATACCATCATTAGTACCCTAATTACCATCGGGATTTTCTCGAACCATCAGAGATTCCATTTGTAATATTGATTATTATCATAGTGAAAAAAATATTGAGATCTCACTCTCAATCATTCAATTCATTCTCAATGATCTTTAATTAAATCAAGCTTCAAGGACAACTAAGTTTTTCAGTTAATTAGCCCATTATTTAATTAAAATTATTAGCCATGATAATTATTTTATAAATAATGCTAAGAACACCAGCATTATAATGATAAATTCTAAAAAACGTTATACATTAATGCAATTTGATGAGGTTAATTATTTCACATAAACAAAATAAAAGATACTTCGAAGGAATATTTTTAAAAATTCGTCATTTAAATCCTACCAGATTATTTCTAAGAGGAAAAGATCTAGCTAATATGAAAGGACAATTAATCGTACGCTGTTTTGCCGAGTTTAATCAAAATCGTTAGTGCTTTTTTTAAGAAAAATCTAATACAATTTGACAATACAATAACTTTAATACAATTTGATGAGGTTAATTATTTCACATAAGCAAAATGAAAGATACTTCGAAGGAATATTTTTAAAAATTCGCCATTTAAAGCCTACCAGATTATTTCTAAGAGGAAAAGATCTAGCTAATATGAAAGGACAATTAATCGTACGCTGGTTTGCCGAGTTTAATCAAAATCGTTAGTGCTTTTTTGAAGAAAAATAAAAAAAAAAGTTTCAAATATATTACATAAAAGTGGGACTTCCGATTGGTAGATTTTAACAAAAAAGTTTATGTAACATCACAGGCACTCAGTCCACAATTAATCAAGACAACGAAATGAATGGTGAAAATTTATTGTCTTCTATAACTAAATTATTATCGAGGCTATCTAACCGTATTCTCCCTAAATCATGACACATCTATCCACGTTAGTCGTGTCTTTCTTTACAAATGGAGCATAATATAAATAACAGCTTCCCTATAGTTACAAATTCTTTCCTTGCTAACTGTGCTTTACTACAAATCAAATTTTTGTCTATGGGCACAGAATTGAGAAAATTAAAAATTTTAAACTGGAATACTCTTGGCATATCTTCTCAAAGAAATGAATCAACAATTTTCCTTGAATCAAAGTTCATCGATATAGCTTGCGTAACTGTCACATTTATACCAAAACATCAAATTGAAAATCTCAGGTTACAAGATCTTACTTAATGACAGAGATTTTTTGACTCCTTCCGGTGGTGTAACCTTAAAATAATATTAGTATCACTGAAAATATTATTTCCAACGTATTTAACATAGAAATATTTTCGGTTCGTTTACAATCGTTGTCACAGCAGTTTATAAACCTCCAAATAAAAAACTAATTCAAGACGAAATTTTATAACTATTACCACCAGGAAACCATGCATTAGTTTTAGGTGACATAAATAGTAAGACCATTTACTAGGGATACCTTTACTTGATATTTGCTCATAGCACAATATCCAACTACATGCACCAAATGTACTTACTTTTTACAGACCAGGCTGTAAATCTGACATTATGAATATCGTATTAAAAAAAAATTTAGTATTCCTCTCTCTTCTCAAGTGATTACTGCTTTAAATTCGGACCATACAGCTGTATTAATTAATTTCTCAACTGGGATAGACAATGAAACGATGTGAAAATCTCTCATTAATGGAGTGATCAACTGGAAAACGTGCAAAATTCTTGTCGATGAGAAATTACAACTAAAAAAATTTTTTCTACCGCTCAAGAAATAGATAAAGGTATAAGGATAAGTGAGTCAGTCTCAAACAGTTTACATGATGCAACTGTACGACCTTTCCATTTAACGGGAAAATTATTTTCTGGCAGCTGTCCAAAATCAATACTGCTAAAAATTAAAGAAAAAATCACAGAGGATGCGCAATAGAAACCCTGTTCACAAAAAAGAAATGGAACATAAAATTAAAAAGGATCTAGATGAATAGGCGTATTTTAAATATCAGGGATATGTGGAAGATTTTGAACCAAAGGATCATTCATTATGGAAGGCTACGCGGCGTCGATTGGATAAACGTGAGAAAATTCCAAGGATTGTAGCCAATGACGAATTTATCACCAGCGACGCCGAAAAAGCTGAAGTGTTCGCTAATTTCTTTGAGAAAACATTCTCTAATACAGAAAGAAGACTGAATTTAGTTAATGACGAAATTGACAATTATTTAAATCTCCCTCTCGCAATAGTTCAGCTCCCATCCCAAAAGGAATTCAAGAACTGACTAAAAAGCTCAAGCGTTAATTTTTAATTAAATTACCTGCGTACTGGATATTTTTTCGATACGTGGAAGAAAGCCGAACTCATAGTAATTCACAAGTCTGGTAAGAACGCTAAACAAATCAGCAGTTATAGACCTATTAGTTTATTACCCACTTTGGGGAAATTACTGAAATCAGTTATAAAAAAACATCTTTATTCTCTTTTTAAGAGCATCAAAATTATTCCGGATTTTAATTCGGTTTTTAGTACAGTCATTCACTGGAGAGACTATCGGAATTTATATTAAACGGATTCGAAAAGAAGAGACACACCCTGGTAACATTGCTGAACTTCCAACAAGCGTTTGATAAGGTCTGGCAACGAGGTTCTCTATACAAACATAAGAACGTAGACACTCCGAAATACGTATACAATATTCTGAGCTCATTCCTCAATGGTAGAACATTTTCTGTTATAATAAATAACCAAAATTCTACCATCAGACAAATCCATGCAGGTACTCCACAAGGTTCAGCCCTTCCTCCCATTCTGTTCAACTTCTACCTTCATAACATCATCCAGTCCACACACACCTCCATAGACATGTTCGCTGACGATACAGCAGTGTTCTCTCAACATGATGACATAATAATAGCTTGAATTACTTTCATTAATATATGTACTTGAAAAGTTTTTACTCTTAGACGCCTACCAGACCCACCGGAACTAATACTCAAAGATAAAAATGTGAAATAGAATCCTGTCAGTGAAACAGTAAGATACCTCGAAATTCTCCTAGAACGCAGTTTTAGCTGGAATCACCGTATCAACAATAAACTAACTCAAACCAGAACAAGGTTAGAAATGTTGAATACTATCCTAAATAGAAAACCCAAATTAAAACCAGAAACAATTCTTAGGCCACTGCTGATTTACGGCTGTAAAGTCTGGGTAACGGCATCCTTTACGAAACGGAAAAAAATACAATCTTTTCAAAATAAAGTCCCAAGAATCATCGTGGATGCTCCATAGTTTGTAAGAAATAGCCTATTGCATCGGGAATTACAAATGGAGTCAATAGAATATTACATCAAAAAACGACTCATACAGTTCCACTCCCAGTTACCGACAGTTAAAGGAGCAGTGACTTATATACTTGGGAAATCCAACCTCAACCTGAAGACTCAAGCGCAGGCTGCTGCAGGCCATCCTGTTATAAATCCTATATTTATCAATTCTATTATTGACATTACTTCTGTTTTATTTATTTATTTGGTTTTTCTCTACGTTCTTCTTTTAAATTAACCTTTTTTCCAATTCGAAGGCAATTGTTTGTTACGTTAGATCTACGAATGGCGTTATTTTTCTTATTAACCTTACTTTTCTCTCTTTTTATCTGTTTATTATTTTTATCTATTTTTTATTTTATTTATAACATTGTATATAGTGTTATGGATGTCTTTTGTATTTGACTACACCCAACCCCATAATCAATTGTT
>NW_027112128.1:681307-694928 GCF_000696795.3 Halyomorpha halys | reverse complement strand
TTTCTTTTTAAATAATAATAAATTATTACAATATATACGTAGTATATATACTTTCCACAACCGTGAGACTTGCGGTCCTCCCACCGAACATTGTTTCTGGGTTTCGCTAGGCTTCTTCTGTTTTCTTGGTTGCTAGCTCTCTCTCATTCTATTCGGGCCTCCACCTCTCTAGCACTTGTTTCCATGAGATCTTGAGCACATTCCACAAACGAGTGATCCCTTGGCATTCCCTCCTTCTTCCCCAGTTCTTTTGCCAACTGAATCTTCAGTACCATGAATAGGAATTGCATCCGACCCTGTACTTGGATAGTCTCCATCATCTCACTGAGTTTGTCTTGAATTCTGTTATAGCGTGCCAGGAGCTCTGCGGCATACTGCCCACTTGACTGTCTCGGTTTTTTCGTTTCTCTGAACATCATGAATATATTCTCCACTGAGGTCCACCTTCCTCCTCCGAATGCCTTCTTTAAACTTTCTTTGATGACCCTCCAGGGAGGCTTTTGCATCCTCACTGTCCAGTAGATCCTCCAACATCTTTGCTTCTATTCGCCCCATTAGGCGATCGCCCTCTTTTAAAAAATTATTTAATTCATTTAGAACTGCTCTTCTCACAATTCCGTTAATGGTAATAATTCAAAGAGAAGACTGAACATTACTCCAGTATCTAAAGTTCCCAGGTTTCGGCACCAGTTAAGTATCGGTGAAACCAAAATGTCAAAAAAGAGAAAAAATAATAAGATCTAACATGCTTGAACTGCTGTAGCATACTGCCTTTATTGAATTTATCACATCTTTATATATACACTCATCAGCTGATCTACTCATCATTCATTAGTGTTTATCATTATTGACCAGACTCCCAACCATGTTCTCATATTAATATTAAATCTATGGTCAACAATATAAACCTCATAAAACACAGGTACAATATATTGTTGGTGTTCTGTAAGAAAGGGGAATCCAAAAGTTTTTAGAAAGGCATATCTTCTACTTTACCTCATGTAAAAAAATATTTTTGGTTGAAGAACATAGTATAGTACTATGTTGGTATTCTTGAGAGCTTGGTAGCATCCTAATTTTATTTCATATAGTTACTAATTAGTACTGATAATTTTATCAGGAAAAATACTCAATTGGTTGTATTCAATCTTGTTTATAATACATCAACAATATGTTTTTTTGATCATAAAATATTATATATTACTTACCATATAATTATAGGCATTAATTAACAACAAATTATTCTTTAAAAATGTATTAATTATGGTTTGGTGATTAAAATACAAAAATAAATACAAATCTTTAGGATTTCAAATTTAGACAGAATAATTTGTCAACTAGTTCGTTCAGAATCTTTGCAAAGATCCTTCATTTTAAGTTGTTTCATTTCACTAATGGTATCAAGCAAAGGAGTATCTCTGGTCTCGGGTATAAGCATCAACAAGAATGCACCTAAGACTGCTAGCGAACCACAAAGTGTAGTAGGAATCCACCAAGCTTTCTTTCCCTGTATAATGTAGTAATACCAAGTATTATTAATACATATATGTTAATCATAGTACTTCAGAGGTAAAGGACAGTTAGTATACTTTTATTCTGGGAAAAAATCTGTTCAAACTTGGTGTACTGATATTTTAGGTAAAGAAAAATATTCAAATTTAGTCAAGCTGAAAAACTCCACTAATATAATGATTAACATTCATTCGTTTTTTTAAACAATGTTTGGCTCACACCATTCACAGGATTTCTATTAAGAAATTTTCACAATTAATTTCAAACAATAGTTTGAGTCTTCAACATTGCTATCACCAAAATGATTGAAAATATTGGATTAAATTTTCTTATCATTAAGAAACAGACTGCGTCAGCCAGCCATATTTGTCAGTTACCATGGTTTACTTCCAACCAGCTTAAGTTATCACCTACCATAACTTAATAACCAAAATTATATTATAAAAAATAAATTTCCTACACATTCCTTTACAAAATTAAGAAATCAGATATTACCAAAAACTTCAATTCACAAAAAATGTCAGATACCATGTTTTATGACCTAATATCTCAAGTCAAAAAAGCAAATATTAAACTGGAAATAATTATCTTAGCAGCATGGTTATCCTAGCATGCAAAAGGTCATTACATTGTTAAACTGTAAAATAATGAAATAAATGTAATCATTGTGTTGCTGAAGTAATTTAACCTAATGTAATCTATTCAAATTGCTCTCCTCTAAAGTTATGGAAATGTCTTTTACCTCCGAGGTATAAATATATAAATTAGATTGCTCATTGAACTTATTTTTCATATACAAACCAATATGTCCACTATATATGGTGCCAGTAGGGGTCCAAGTTGTGCCATGGTAAGGCAGCTACCCATGGCAGTGTTGCGACTTTCTGTTGGAAATAGTTCTAAAGTATGAATTATGACAACACTCACTGCAGCTGCTCCAGTAAATCTCCCAACAAAAGTCATAAACATAATTGGCCAACCTAATTCATAAAAGGTTTGAGATCAGTAAAATGGAAAATATTTCCAAAATAAAAATGTAAAAATAAATTATTATAATTTATATATGTATCTATAGTTGACCATAAAGATTTAAATATAAGAAGATGGTCAGGGTTGCGATCATACAAAGAACAAATAGTTTAAAACTATTTTAATGTCTGACGTTTCACCCCACTTTTCAGGGCTTCATCAGGGCTGTTCAAAGTGAACGGTTGAACAGAAGGCAACAATGAAGTGGAAGCGTGGAGGAGTCAATCCTCCATGCTCAGTCAGTTCTCCACGCTTCCGCTTCATTGTTACCTTCTGTTCAACCGTTCACTTTGAACAGCCCTGATGAAGCCCTGCAAAGTGGGGCGAAACGTCGGACATTAAAATAGTTTTAAACTATTTGTTCTTATTTGACTGCAACCCAGACCATCTTCTTATATTTATTATAATTTATGTTTTCTAATTTAAATATTTTAAAGAGGAAAATCTGGAAAAAAAAGAAGATGAAAATCATCATTAGGTTATCAAGGAAAGGCTTAAGAAATAAAACCTTTATCCACTAGAATAGAAATTACTAACTATCATTTAAACCTTTTGGAGGAATCACTATCAGGGCTGAAATATGTGAAATCTCACAAATTCACACCAAATATAGCAAACCTTTCTTTAACCCTCTGAAAAAAAAACTTGCTATAAAGAGATTATTTGTCAATCCAAATTAGACCAATAAATACTTTGTAACATTTGTTTGTACCTGTAATTAAATTGTAACATGGAAAGTAGTAATTCTAATGAAACATTTTTAATTACTATAAGTTTTGGCTGTTTTGATATCAATGAACTATATCCTGAATAGTTCAGGAAATTATAAGGTAATATAATCAACTGTATTTTTCAGCTTCTAATTAGTTGTTAATTTGTTTCTAGTGCCTTCAACCCCTCTTTCTAAATACTATGAGAAACAGATTTAATTTTCTTTAGAGGTTAGGTCAGGAATGTACCCACTCCTGAAATGATAACAGTATATTCAATCATAACTTTAGTTTTATCCAATGTTATAGTAAAATTGATAGAATTTACTAATGAAAGAACTGTAACAATAGCAACTGATATGGAAGGCCATTGAAAAGATCTTGAAGTACAAATTTATTTAGTTTTTTATCTGGTTGTTTTCTTAAGTCTTAAATAAAGATGAAAAAAGTGGCATCCAAAACTGCAAACATCTATGTTGTTTTAGTGCTCATACTGATAAAAAGTGTAAATGATCATGTTATCCAATATTATGATCATATTACCATATTTGTATCTATATTATCAATATTATGATCTAGAGAATGTATTATCCATGATCATAATTTATTATGAATAAGGGACCTTTTCTATACCTATAATACATCAGAAAATATACTTGAATTACCACAACTTCACTAATTTTTTGTAATGTTCTAAAATTGAAAGTACACTTAAATTTTCAAAAATTATATTAAAATTTATGATTAAGCATTATAAAAAATCAATAAAGAAAAAAATTAAAATTAATACAACTAGGTGATTTACTTTGAAATCATGGAAGGAGAATTGGACCAAACTATGGTTTGTAGATAAAAGATTTTTAAAAGAAAATATTACCTTGTGGCAGAACTATGATTACTAACATTGAGATCCCAGAAACAAACAGCAATGCTATTCCTGAACTCTTCCTACCAAAGTAAACAAGCAACAAGAGAGGAAGCAAGAATCCTGGAATTTCTATGATCCCATTTATTGCCATATAAACGTATTGATTCACATCAAAGTTTGATCCACTTAGTGCTAAAAATAGAATGATTAAACATTGTTAATATCCATATTACTTTTATTTCATGACACCTGAGAAAAGATTTCCAAGCCACTGAGTAAATATAAATTTACATTTAGTATTTTAGCAAAGCAAATATTTTTAGATGTTCCATTGAGTCATTTATGTCTCATATTGTTATTAATTTCTCATTGTTTCAATTTCAATTTTTACTTTTACTTAAATATATATGAAATGTATAGTAAGAGGAAGTATATATAATATTAATTTTTATCCTATTCAATCAATTCATATTTTTTATGTGATTCCCAAATCTATATTTATTCTTCATTACTATCATATTTTCATAGTTGTTTCTTGTTTCACATTGCCCAAATGAAGGCCTACACATATTAAAAATAAGTTTATACTTATTGTGTCTTCTGTTTTAAGTGTGACCGTAAGCAATATTCCCACCATTAGTTTGTTTTCTAATAGTGATATTTTTCTATTGAGTCAGTAACCAAATTTGGACTCAAGTGAGATAGGTTATTGAGGTATAGGTAGCCATAGTAACCATGGTTTGCTGCAATATGAGGTAGGGTGATCCCCTTCAGGCTATTTGGGTAAACACAAGTAATAAACATCTATGGGAATATCACATCACTTGACTAAAGATCTTTATAGTTCGTCTTGCCCGCACAAAAAAAATAATATGAAAATTGCAAAAATACTAATTAAATCAACAGTAACTCACCTATCAGATAGTAATACAAATTTCCTAAAAACCATAAATAATAACATATCAAAGTTCTTTTAGCAAGCTCAAGTGTTGAAAAAAGTTTTAAATAATCTCTAAACAAAAAACACACATTCTTGCAGCCTGAATCAGAATGGTCCTAAAAATAAACTTAATTAAAGAATGAATGAGACAATTATATTTACTACTGGGAGAAGAGTTAAGTATACCTTAGAATTAGCATTGGAAAACTGATCAAACTCATCTAAATCCAAACGTCCCTCACCTCCTACGATACGAGATGCTTTTTCTAGTTTACCAGAAGCTATCAACCATCTTGGTGATTCTGGTATGAAACTATAATAAAATAGAGAGCATTGTATTAAAATAAAATAGTACAATAGTTAGTAAATAATTAACTGTCATAATAAATCAAGCCAATAAATCAATTTCATTTTTCTAACCATCAATGACAAAATCTGTTAACTATTACTGGTGAACTATTAATGAGTAGGAACATTCCTAAAAAAATTGACAATATTGTTACAGCATAAATGTTTGAGTAGTGATTTTGGTTCTTTATATTTTCAAAGATTTTTGTCGAAGGTGCAATAACTACTAATGATAAAAGGTTTGACTGCAAGTTAAAATATTGTTAATGAAAAAATCAATTAATTTATTTTTTCAGAGGCTATTTTAATTTTACTTTAACAATGTTTAAGATAATTATCATAAATAATAATTATTATAAAAAAAATATCTGATAATCTTGAATGTATCTGTTGAAAGCAAAACAATCAATGATGATAGTTTTTGGTAACCAGTTTAAGTATTATTATTAAGTTCCTTAATTGATTAAACAAAAATGTATATGCTTTACTTTAGAGATAAAAGTTTTTAAAATGGAAATAATACTTGAATGAATGAAAAAATAATTTTATTCTGGTACAAATGTCCCCTAAAATTAAATACATGCTTCATACTTTGAGATTGATTGTCTGGCAAACATTTAAAAGTTTCAGTACAAATGTTTAAGTTACATAAAAACCTTAGGTTATATTATTATTTAATATAGTAATCAATAATAGCTATATAACCATCTTCCTTTTATGAAATATTATTACATGTACACAATAAATACAAATAAATAACTTTTACCTAAACAATTTTTCAGTCTGAGCAAAATAGTTTTATAAACTATTTAGTTGGATGCCCATATTTCTTAAAGTGTATAAAATTGTCCAATAAATGATTAATTTTTTCATATTTAAAATGCAAGTTATATAACAATTATTGCAATTATGTAGCAATATAATAAACTAGAAATGTGCTTTAGTATTTTCTTATTTATTAATTAATATAATCATTATTATATTAATCCCATTTTATTATTCTATATAAATTACTTATCAGTCAGTGGACACCAAATAAAAAAAGTGAAGAAAATAAAAAGAATAAAATAAAATTATAATTGTTACAAAGATTCCATGAATGACTTCTGAGCAAAGAAAAACAGTAGTAGGTTAAAAAGTTTAAAACTTAAAAATAAAATAATTAATAAATGGGCCTTGTAATTAAAATGAAAGAGTAAAACCTTGTGATTAAAAAGGTTTTATTAAAGAGGCTATCATCTCTCAAGTATGTATTACTAACAAAAATATACATTAACATATTATATAATTATGTATAAAGTGACCTTAAAGGAACTGAAATGTTATAATGACTTTAGATTTGTGTATTTTATAATAATGAGATAAATATTTAATAAGAAAATTAATTGTATTGTGTACCAGCAATGAATGAGGAGTAAAAACATTGGTATTGAGGTTGCTAGTTGAAGCTGCCTCCAGTTAATGGTGAAATATGCTGCTAGTGGGAGATATATAAGTCCAATTGAAAAAGCTATATTGAATATATTTCCTGCACATGTTCTGTAGTTCTTCACTGTAAGCTCCAATACTGCAAAATAGATTTTAAAAAAGAATCTATTTAGAAAAAAATATAATTATTACATAAGATTCATAATGAAATTATTCTATGAAAACTAATTTGAACAACATACATTTAGTTTCAGATAAATTAAATAAATTTATCAGAAGTTTTTAAATGAATTGAGGCTTTTTTTTTTAAGTCAATGAATTATTTTTCTATTCATTTCTCTTCAAAGTATTAATTATTTCTTATTGCTTTATCAGAAATTTCATAAAATATGCAATAACTAAAAAAAAATTGAATGACAAAAAATATTTATATGGGATGAATTATTGATAAATTGGATTATTTCTCAATTAAGAATTGCTAATAAAAAAATTATATTAATGTACTATGTAATTATATAATTAGTTATCCTACTGTTACATTTTATAATTGGACGTTTCTGGTATATTGTGTTCCTTTCCACAGCATCTACATTTTATCAATTTTTTTTTTATTCATTCAGCTATAAGCTTCATATATAATGGTATGTGTAACTTTATATTTTAATATTTCTAATTCACCCAACAATACTGGTGCAAATTAAGTAGTTAAGCAAATTTTGTTAAAGTTTTTATTCACTCACTCACTCACGGGCGCTACAGTCCTTGTCGGACCTGGGCCTCTGCCACCATTCTTTCCCATGCCTCGTGGACTCCAGCGAGACTCCTCCAATTTTCAACTCTCATTCCTCTCAAATCATCTTCCAAATCATCCAGCCACCGGTGCCTGGGTCTGCCCCTTTTCCTTTTTCCTCCTGGTGCACCATTTAGCATCCTTTTAGGTAGCCTGCAGGGCTCCATCCTTTCCACATGTCCCAACCATCTTAGCCTGCTCTTCTTAATAGCACAGAGGATATCAGGCTTTTCATACAATTCCTTTATTTCGTCATTGCTTCTGATTCTCCACCTGTGCTCCTCTTTAATGGCTCCAAAATCTCACTGCCATATATAACCACTGGCCTAATTATTGTTTTGTACAACAAAAACTTTGCTTTCCTGGAAAGACTTTTGTATTGGAGAGCTTTTTGCAGGGCGTAGAAACATCTGGTTCCTGCTACCATTCTGCCCTTAATTTCTACTTCTAAATTATTGTTCTCCGTCACAACTCCTCTCGGGTACTTGAAAGTACTGCAGCTGTGAAACATGTTTTCCCCCACATCCACAATATCTCTTCTCTCCCCAATCTGTCTAGAGGTTTTCATATATTTTGTCTTTTCACTACTTATAATAAGTCCTAAATCCTGCTCTCTTTAATTCTTCTACAGCACCGGCCAGTTCTGTTTTGGTTCTCCCTGTGATGACTACATCATCCGCATAAGCCATGTGTTGTGTGAGCCTATTGTAAATGGTGCCTCCTGGGTTTGTCCTTATTTTTTTAATGGCAACTTCTAGGGCGAGGTTGAACAGTACTGGTGATAATGGGTCTCCTTGTCTTAAGCCACTGTTAACCCTAAAGCTATTAGAGATACCCACTCGAGTTTTCACCTTGCAACTAGTCCTTTCCAGGGTCATCTTTGTTAATCTTATTAACTTGGTGGGTATTCCCAGTGACTGCAATGCCTTTAATAATTTCCCTCTGTCTATACTATCATAAGCCTGTCAGAAGTCAATAAAGAGGTGGTGTAAGTCGACATTGTACTCATACATTTTCTCGAGCATTTGTCTGATCGAGAACAGGTGGTCTGTTATTGACCATCCTAGGTGGAAACCGTTCTGGTACTCACCCAACAGTTGTTTGCTCCTTTCCATCATCCTCCTACAAATTGCTACCGACAAGATCTTGTAAACTGTTGGCAGGAGCGCTATACCTCTGTAATTTTCACATTTTAGTTTATTCCCTATCTTATGTATAGGGACTATAATAGCTTCTCCCCAGACAGCTGGCATTTTTTCTTTCATCCATATATCCCATATCACCTTGTAAATCTGTTCCCAAGTGTCTTCCTCTGCGTATTTAATTGTGAAGGGATTTCATCAGCCCCTGGAGACTTATTATTTTTCAGAGACCAAATTATGTCCATAATTTCTTCCCTGTCCGGTGTACCTCCTCATCAATATCCTCTTCATTATTAGATTGGTAAACCTGGTGGAAGTATATATTGCTTGTCTCGGGGTTTAGAATCTCCTTAAAGTAATGGAGCCACCTATCCTTGATTTGTTCAGCCCCAGTGATAAGGTTTCCACATTGGTCCAGGCACATTTCAGTCTGTTGAGTGAAGTCCTGTTTTTGCCATTTAGCGCCCTTATAGAACTTTCGGCTTTCACATGCCTGAAAATGCTCTTGCATCTCATCGAGTCTTCTTGACTCGTGTGCTCTTTTCTTATCTCGCATTATTCTTTTCGCATATTATTAATTTCTTATTTTGCATTTCTTCTTCTTTCGGCATGCATCATATGTCCTGTGAGTCTTCCTTTGGAGCATCTTCATTCGAGTCTCATTCCTCTCTTGTAGGCCCCTCTCACAATTCCGATCAAACCCTGGGTTCCTCCTTCCAGTCTTTCTATTTCCTAAAACTTCACATGCCGTAGTCCTGATTGCTTTTCCCAGTCTGTTCCACATTTCTTCCCATATTCCCATATTCCATATTCTCTCACCTAGCTCCTCCATAATCCACTCTTGACATCGGTGCTGAAGTCTAGTAGCTTCCTCCATCAGCCCTTCCATCTCAAAACCACATGTTTTTCCTTCCGATGTCCTCTTCCTCCATGCCAAGCATTGGTTGTATTTCGCTAGTACCAGGAAGTGGTCCGACCAGCAGTCCGCTCTGTAGCTTCGTGCATCCGTTATGAGCGAGCAGTGCCGTGTGTCAATCATTATGTGGTCCAGCTGTCTTCTGGTTCTGTCACCTGGGCTTACCCACGTTTCTTTATGAATATTATTGTGGGGAAACATAGTGGTCGTAACTCTCATATCTCTTGAGGCAGCGAACTCAACAGTCAGAAGCCATTGTCGTTTGTCGTTTGTCGTATCGTGCCTGCTATGCTGTCGGGTAGTGGGTCTATATATTTCTTCCTTGCCTATCTGTGCATTGAAATCGCCTAGTATAATTTTGGTGTCGTACTGCGATATCTCATCATAAATCTTAGTCAGTCTGATATAGAATGCTTCCTTGTCTATTTCCACTGCATCTTCACACGGGGCATGTGTGCTTATCAATGATATATTGCATAATCTACCCTTCAGTCTGATTCCGCAGATCCTGTCATTGACGCAGTTATATCCTATCATCGTATGTCAGATACTTTTCTTTATCATAAATCCAGTACCTCTCCGATTCTCCTTAGAACCACTGTTTATCAATCAATATTTTTCAAGTGATACCATTTCAGTATCCCCCATCAGATTTCCTGAAGCGCCACCACATCCACATTATATTTCTCCAGCACTGATTCCAATGTTCTGCTTGCCCCCGGCTGTAATATACTCTGTACGTTCCAGGTACCGATTCTGAATCGTTGTCCTTGATTGCTTTTCCTTCTCTTCCTCCTCCTTTCTTTCCTCCCTGAAACCTCTTCAAGACTTGGTGCTGGTTGGGACCCCCTCGAATCCGAATGGGTCCCTCTGGGGAATACATTTGTATTTTTAACGTTCACCATTCTTTTCCGGCAGATTCTGGACTATACCTTTTTTATAGAGGTGAGGTCGCCTATCCCCCACGCTCAAAGTTTTTATTAAATAGAATAATTTCTCCAGGACAATAAGAAATTGGAATATTGACTGTAAACAAATTGAACCTAATTCACCAAAAAACATTATTGTTAAGTTATAGATAATACGGTGGTTGTAGATACTTCAAACTTATTTAGCTGATTGAAGTAAAATTATAGTTACCTTAAATAATCATGTTAATTTATGTCTACTTACATATGGTGTAACCAGTATCATATAATCCGGAACCAGCGAGTCCTATCAAAAGTCTTAGCACTATAAATGCTGCATAGCTGCTAACAAAAGCAGCGGATGGGCCTGTTACCATATAAAGGATTGATGAAAATATAAATGTCTTCTTTCTTCCAAACCTAAATTAATTTATGGCCAATTATATTAATTTATTAAATATATCACTGTTGTATAAGTAATATGTATAAGTATTTTATTTTACTTTATGTATAATTGTTAGGTGTTAAAAATAATAATGGATAATTCTCAAGTAAGGGTAACTTTCAGATACCAAGTATAAAAAAAAAAAAAAATCCCAAATATAAAAAAAAAATTCTGAATCTTATTGCTAAATACGTGAAACTATTGTCAATAATACAAGAAATGTATACTTTAGAAGACGCACTAAAGTATACATAATAAATTTCTTGTATTATGTATGTATTTACATTACTCTTACTCTTACATTACTCTTAATGTCGGATAGGAAAAAAAAAAAAAAGAAGTGAAACTACTGTCGAACAAAACGAATACTAAATCTGCAAATAAAATTTTAATTTGAAATTTTTGTACCCATTATCGATGCCAAAAATATGACATGACAATGAAGCTATAAACGACCGTGACAAATATAATATGAACTTTAGAAAATCTTATGTAGTTGAATTACTGCCTAATTAAAAGATTTAAAAATTTCATTTCACAAGGATAACGATAATTAATCAGAATAAACAATTTTTTTTTTTTTAAAGTGAAACTTCTTTACCGATGTCCTACAACTTAAGAAAAATACTATAAGGGGGTATGTTGATTTCATGACGCGAGGGAAGGCTTGGAGTGAAACGCAGTGGTAGAGGGTACTACTCGATGCTTTTTGCATTTAGATTAAAATGTCTCGGAAACTTTTTAGGTGCATATTGTAAGTGAGTGAAATGTTCAGCATTTCATCCTCTTTGTAATAAACTATAATTAAAAATTGTATAGACACCGTAACACCCAGATACAGTCGAAGAGCAAAAAAGATAGGAAGTGATTTCATACAGGAGCAGCCGTTTCTTATATCTTTGACGCTAAAATGACCCTATCACTTGATATCTCTGGAATCTTTTGCATTTGTTTACTCCCAAGAGTCCATAAATAGATGTTAAGGGCAGGATTATTTGAAAAAAATAAGTTTGTACTAATAATTATTAGCCCCGATAGCTAGTGACAATCGGAGCATGCTAAAAATTTTAAATAAATTCATTAGAACAATTGTTACCTGTCACTTATTAGACCGAAAAGCACAGCTCCAAAAAATTTACCAATAGCTACAGTGCTCTGTACTGTTGATCTCAGAGGCAAATCATCACAAACAAGATCCCACTGTCAACATAAATTAAAGAAATTTTTAAAATAATTATATTAGACAATTATTAGTTTAATTGATTGATTGATTAATTAATTTTAGGAAGATGGCCCGTGTTAAAGAAAATTACACAATTAGTAGAAAAAAAATGTATCAGTAATCAAATAAATAGTTATTTTAACTCTTTAATAACTAATAAAGTTTTTTTTTTCTGATATTCTTATAAATTTCTTCACCGCTACTCGGACTACAAAGGTTTCTACAAATAAAATATATATCTAAAAAAAAATTATATCTTTTATACAAACAAACCTCGCTGACTATGGTCTCATGAACTGTCTCTTCATCATAAATATAACTTTTACATTTTACAACATCTGGCTTTTGTCTTTCATTGAAATATCCAAGTGCTTCTTTGAAATCCATATCCTTTAATAAAGAGTAATTCCATGCATAATAAACGCAGCTTTGTTTCTCCAATCTGATTATTTTTTTGTAACATAATGATGGTGAAAAGTGCGAATGAATATTGACAATGTTTGTAAAATAAGAACTATCACCTACCCTGGGCAGCTGATCTCTCTAATCTGTTCCTTCGTCCAGTTTCCTTCAACTAGTTCCGGAATATTGCAGAAGAAAGAAGGATTTCCTCCAAGAAATACGTATGAAGCTAAATGTACAGAATTAAAAATAACTGGACTGGACGTAAGAAACAATATCCACGCAAACCAAGCACGATTCTTACACTTTTTTTCTAAATCATTTTCTAGTGTTATTAGATCCATTTCAATCCTGTAGGAAAAAAAAGCTTATAAAATCATTTAAAAGCTAAAATTAATTAATGAAATTAGGAATATATTTTGAAGCTTATAATTGTAAAGAATATTTAGATAAAATAAAAACATAATCCAGATTCAATAGCAATGAAAAAGGTATATGAAATAATTTGGCTTTTGCAGAATAATAATTATTCAATGAATACATTATTTATAATTAAATGAATTAATAAAAGCAATTAGTAATTGTAATGAATTAATACTCACAAAACAATATGAATCGACCCTTACTTCTAAGAAATAAGCGGTAAACTAAGAACGGGTTGTGTTCAAACAAAAACAGAGATCCAACCGTGAATTCCTAATTAGGGAGTTTGAAAACACAATTAATGAGCGACAATTTGATGAAATATGCAATAAAACTAAAATTCGCATGCTTGAGCGAATCAGCATTTATATTTTATACAAAAAGAAAAAAAAAGAAGAAGTTCACGGTCTACGTCCTTGGCAACGAATTTTTAAAACCAGATTCTTAATTGGCCTACTGACAAGTCAGCAAGAGCAGAACCGGAGTCAGAATATTCTGATATGATTAAGTAGAATGTTTATGTTGTTTTTTCTATGCT
>NW_027112128.1:677043-680397 GCF_000696795.3 Halyomorpha halys | reverse complement strand
GAAAATACTCGAACTCTTACACCTCATTCGTTCGTTCTTGTTTAGTGGCGTAAAAACCCACTATCAGCTGGTCTCCCGCAAGGCTCCTGCGCCCCCCCCCCCTCTAGTTTAACATAAATATCAGGCCTTCCCTCACACCCGTTGGTAGAAAGATCACTCTATGCTGATGCACGCAGCCATTTGTACATGTTCATATAGGAAATACACAATAGTAGGGGTATTCATGATCTTTAGTTTAATATGTTAAAGTGTATTAAATAGAAAAAGTTGTGTTAAATGGAGAAACATTCCCTTCTTTTAGCATTCTAAAATTATGTAAGATTTAACATGGTTGAGAGTCTGTTAATAGGTCTGCTAAATGCAGAATGACGTCGCCCAACATACCAGCTGAGATCCACATCATTTTGGCTGTTGTAGTTTTGGTAAGTTAATTGTTCGTAGTTCGTGTTTGGTTTGTGTTGTTTTTTATTTGGACGCTATTAAACAATAACAAAGAAATGGAAAAAAAGAGAGACAACAAGGAACAAGTAAGGTGGAGGAAAGATGATGTGACGAAGCTGCTGTAGATTTCATGATCTAGTAAAGATTACAAGGTTACAAAACAATTTGCCCAGAAAATCCGCTAGGAGCTTCTCTGTATTATAGGTGCCACTACACGTTCGTCAAACAATAGGCACGCCAACAGTATACACCATGCGCAAGCGTATGGATGGTTTATTTTGCATTGCTGGAACTGAGTCAGCTTGGATTTGTGGTCGAACCGTTGAGTGTCAGATTTTGGGCACAAATCAGAGGGCACTTGTGTTGCATTCACACGTTTATGTGCAGTTAGCCTTGTTTTAGAACTGCCAACAAATAAACGTTTGTGCTTTCTGTCTTTTAATTAATTGAAAAATTTCCTCAACCTTTGGATTCAATAATTAATTCTAGTTTAAGATTTTGTATGCTAAAATTCTATTAATTCGGTGTAAATTCGTAGTTTCAAATCTTGATAATTAACTTTAGTAGTTTATTTTTTAAAAAGACACTTGTCTAGCAATTAAATTAACAAGTTTCTGATAAAAATTCTATCTGCTTAAATCTTTCAATCTGGAATACATAATGACATTTAACCAAATAAGGATCATAAGCATGACCAATAAATAAGTTTTGCTAAACATTTCCACTTATATCTTAATCATTTATTCATTTTTTTTATTAAAAATTCCTTCACGAGTTTTTATCAAATTGTCCAAATTGTTTTTGAAAAATAAACACGAATTTTAAAATGAAGAAGATTTTTAGATAAAACCTTTGATTTCTTTCTTGGTTCAATTAGAATTGAAGATAATCAATTTTCAAATTAAATAGATTTAAATGTAAAATTTTATAACTACATTCAGCGTTTTCTTCCTAAACTGATGAAGAGATATGATTCAAGTCCAATTTTAAGTAAAATTAGCAAATTATGATACGTCTTCAAAAAAACATAAATAAATAGTGATATACTCATATTTTTTGGAGTTAACTATTTCATGGAGGAGTGAATAGAAATTCCTAACTAATAGAGAAAATTCTTATAAACATCATAAAAACCTGTAATTGTTGCTTACGATGTTTTGGTCGACATCATCTATCGTTTGCAGTAGATTTGGTTTTATCTGTATGTGATTCAATAGAAAAAAGAAATTCAAAACTTTTGGATTTTTAAAAAGTTAAAACTATAAGATTTTGTGTAAAGATTAATGGAAAAATAATCAATTATAAACTATTACAAGTTTATAAATCAAATTCTTAAAAAAAATTAACATAAGTTAATTATTGTTTACACGAAATCTTCTAAACTTTTATTCTATATATGTATGTATAGTTGACCGTAAAAATTGATATATAGGGAGATGGTCAGGGTTGCGGTCAAAAGAGAATATATATATATTTCTAAACTTTTAATTTTTGTGTTTCTTTATTTCAAGATGAAGAACATTAAGCCTTTTAAGTTTCATTACTTATTAAATGAATTACAACAATGTTTGGGGCGTATTTGGCCATTTGTATAAAAACAAATTATTGCACATCTATAAAACATAATTATTTGAAATATTAACTATTGCCTAATGTAAGTATCAAATACATTCTTAAAACAATTCTATTTACTTATATAATTGTAACATACGTATTATTTAGTTTTAAACATTTTTTTAACTGAGACAAGACTATAATTTGTCGTAAATAGCGTTAAATTGGTTTTATTTGCTTTAACTAATGTCGATTCAGACAGCAATCTAAATTTTTCTTCCTTATTTTATTATACTTTTATTTTTTTAACATTAATACATTTTCTTCTTTGCTAAAGAATTTCTTATTCTTCAACAAATACACAATCCAAAATAAAGATCCAAGTTGTGTCTAATTTTGTTTATGTTTACTGGAGGAATTGTTTAATTCCTTTCTATCAATTGTATATTCGCGTTGTTTACAATTTACTGTTAATCGTAACATAAGTTGTGCTATTACGTAAGTCCGAAAGTAGCAGCCAACTGGCATAAGCTACCATACCACCACCCTGGACCCTGCACATCACCTTAAAATGCCACAAGGCAATCGAAGGAATACAAAGTACCAGATATACATATGAAAAAAAAATACAAAGAATAATAAATAATAATAATAATAATAAAATAATAAAGTACTATTCAAGTACTTATTTCGCCAGGAGAGTACGCAGAAAAAAAAAATCAACAATCCAATTTTTATACCTTAGAAATAAAATTAACAATCAACGCATCGTTCTAAAAACATCTCGTCTCAATTTTCGTTTTGTAGAATAAGAAATCTTTTGAGATTCATTTATAAAGAAGCGTTAATTTTTATGATTTTTAAATGGTTTAACATTTTTTTCAGATAACATATAACATTTTATTTATTTTATCTTTCATATTGGTTCAACTCTAAACGCTGTCTTGAAGATCACTGTTAGAAAAATAATTTTAAAAACTCACCACAAACCCTTTTAATAGCAAATATATATATATGGTAATTTTAATAAATATTAACGCACCATTTTCTCCTATTTTTTTCGGAACTGCGCCGTCTAATGAGCTATGAATCAAGAGATAAATAGTTTATCAAATAAAAAGATATTACCGCACGCTATTGTAAAAGCAGACTGAATTCTATAATACTATGGTTGGCGATGGTTTCGATAGATTTGAGTACCAAAAGTTTCGATAATATCGACTCACTATCGATATCATTAAATTAAGTCAATGGTTCCCTAACAAATGATTCTAGGAATTAAATATGTTAGAGGATGATTAGAAATATTTTTGTCTAAAATCACTATTTGGAATTTGGATTTTTACATCACTTTATATA
>NW_027112128.1:649092-676993 GCF_000696795.3 Halyomorpha halys | reverse complement strand
TATATATATATATTCGATTATATAAAATATTCGAGAGGAAAATACTTAGATAAATATTTGGCCACTTGTTCGATGAATTAATTCAAGAATAGAGGATAAAATCGAACTATAAAAATATTAAAAATGAAGGATTAAAACGTGCAGTATGGTCTAAATAATAATACTGAAACTGTAAACCTTATAAAAATTTCCCGGATCGAATGGCTGGTGCATGTTCTGAGTATACTCGATGAAAGCAGAATTTATGAGGCCAAAGGAAGAGGAAGGGCTAGAAGAAGATGGCTGATTGATATGAAGAATGACCTTAAGCAGCTGAGGGTAACAAACTGAAGGAAGAAGGCTAAGGATAGGGCATCTGGAGAACTATTATTCGGGAACCCAAGGTTCACCTCGGACTGTAGAGCTGTGGAGAAGGAGACAAATAAATGCCTCTCACAGCTGCAATAAATTGGTCAGATATAAATGATTAATAATTTAATATATCCTATGTCTAAACGTCCTAGAAGAAAAAATATAGGAATTAAAAACCATTGCAGAAGACTCCTAAAGCGCAACATCACGTTATGATCCTTAGTGCTACAGCTTTATAGTTCTTTGTCGCTTCCAGTGGCCTTAGATTTTTCATAGGATTTCAAAGGTTTATTTCCTTTATAACTAACTTTATTTATTGATAAATATTACAATCTGCCATTACATGTTGGGCAATAAGTAATAGTGATAACTGATTACATTCATACTAAAATAAAATAACATAGGAATAAAAATAAATAAACCAATGAAAAAAAATTTATAGATATAAAAAGTAAAAAATACATAGAAACTAAATAAAAACTCTGTCTAAATGTATACAAATGAAAGGATAAAGAAATAATCGAACTATGTACAAGAAATAATAAATAAATAAAATAATCTCCGGTCACTCAAAGGTTTATTAACTCAAGAAAATAAACATGATCTTAGAACTTTATAAGAAATAAAGAGGATGAATTTTTTTTTAGATTATTTTTCACAAAGTGAATTCTTAAACATGTGATTCGAGAGTTAAAAAAATATATATTCGTCTGATATCTAATTACCATTTGGATTAAAGAAATTAAATCATTAGAATAGCATCGGCTGTATCGTGTTGAACACTAACAGTTTTATTACAGAAATAAACAACTTCGGTCGTATTTATTTCTTGGTCGGCTGACGACCTAGGAAAACTGATAAACCTACTCCTGCCAAAATCGTTCTCCAGATATTTAATATAATCAGTTGAAATACTATTAGCAATACAATAAAGGAACTCACCTGCTTTTACCACAATTTTTCAAATGGAAACAAATTACTGAAATTAGTCTGTCACTTCCATTTTGAACTAAGAGTCATACGTTTAGTACAAAATGTTTTACAATCAATACGTATAATCATCATAAAACAAAAATTAAATTTCAGTCACACCTGAACAATCAATTTTGAAAATTATAATGGTATAGAGAAATCGAATGTACTTCAGTTAAAGATCTCACGGGGATAATGACTAATTACAATTTAATCCTTGGGAATAAGATAAAATGGACGATGCCAAAATCTACATTTTATAATGAATATTCAAAGTTAAGTTAAAGATTAAGGAGACATTAATAAAGATGTAAATTCAAAGGTCGAAATGGGGGAAAAAATTGCGATGTTAAAGACCAAATGATGTCTATCCTTTACTAACACTGTGTGAACACAACTGTTTAGCAGTCGAAAGCGCGTTTTGGTAAATAATATACTTCATTAAACTAATATAAACCTATATCGAGGTCTTAATGGTGATAAGTTTGGATAACGGAACTATTCTTTAAATATCTGGTGGATGTGAAACCCTGACTAGTACAGAAACAAGAAGAGACTTAATTTGGCAAAATTATCATGAGAATTTGTCTTGAAAAAAGGTTAATCAAATCTCATTATATGATGGTTGGGTGTGCAGTCATATAATAACACAAATAAAAACGTATTTAATAGAGCCAAGGATTTCTAGCCTTCATCAGGGCTACTTGGAGGAGATCGGTAATTCAAGTCACCAGGATCTATCTTCTAATCGATATAAATCTAATTGTATTCATATTGGAACATCAAATCCTCTTTAAATAATTTATAATAATGGAGAGTGTAAGACTACATTATATTTATATAAATCGAAGTTGTCTTACATACGTACATATATGTTACGATACTAATAGTACAAGAGCCGGGAAGAAAAACAATCAGTTATCTCACCCCAATTTTTGATTACTTCAATAAAAACTATGTATAATTACTAGACAAAATTGATGAGTCTGCCAAGTATAGGTAGGGGGAATAAAAAATGACGCCTGTTTCAAAACCTCAAAAAAACATTGATTTTTCATTCGGAGCTCTATATCTTAAAAACTACCATCAACACTAGAAAATCTAAGAGAACATTATTTAAAGAAGAGTAAATTTGCTGAAATGTTATCCTTAAAAGAGCTATTTACGTCCAATAGCTCTCGAGATATAGCTTTTTAAAAAGCAAAATTTCTTAAAAATCTACTGAAAGATTAGTAGTTAGTTAATTTATTTTTAGAAGTCCATATCTCAGGAGCTATGTGACGTACAGATGTCTATTAGCACTCACATTAAAGCTAGTTTAATGGACTATAAAGAAGTTTATGGCCTTAACATTCCTAGAAATTGTAGTTTTCATGGTATTTGCTAAAATAAATTGATTTATAGTTGTGCGGACAATAAATTTGATTTATGAAAAACTTGATTTCAGAAACCATTGGACGTACTGATGTCTGTTGGAGCTCAAATTAAAGCTAGTTAAATTTACTACAAAATAGTTAATAATGTTTACCTTTGTAGGAGTAGTAGTTTTTATGATATTTGACCAAATAAACTCACAAAATGTTAATTTCTAGTTGTTCGTATAAAATGTTGGATTTTTGAAAAAATATATCTCTAGATCCATAAGACGCACATATGTCTGCCAACACTCAAAATAATGAAAATTTAAGTTACTACAAAGTAGTTTATGACACTTATCTTCGTAGGGGAATATAAATTTGGCATGAAAATTTTTCGGAACAACTATAAATCAATTTATTTTATCAAATTTTATGTAAACTATTATTCCTATGAAGATAAACATCATAAACTTCATTAAAATAGCTTTAATTTGAGTGCTAATAGACATCTATACGTCAAATGATTTTTGAGGTTTGAATTTTTCAAAATAAATTCACTAACTACTGATCTTTTAGTAGGTCCCATACAACATTTTTATGAAATGTTGCTTTTTAAAAAGCTATATCTCGAAAACTATTTAACGTAAATAACTCTATTAGGGCTCATATTTTAGCAAATTTACTCTTCTTTAAACGACATACTCTTAGGTTTTCTTGCGTTGTTCCTACTTTTTAAGATATAGAGCTCGGAATAAAAAATTAGTTTTTTTTTATTGCTTTGAAACAGCCGCCATTTTTTATTCAAATTTATTGTCCGCACAACTATAAATCAATTTATTTTACCAAATATCATGAAAACTACAATTCCTACGAAGGTAAAGGGCATAAACTTCTTTATAGTCATTAAACTAGCTTTAATGTGAGTGCTAATAGACATCTGTACATCACATAGTTCCTGAGATATAGATTTCTAAAAATAAATTAACTAACTACTAATCTTTCAGTAGATTTTTAAGAAATTTTGCTTTTTAAAAAGCTATACCTCGAGATAATATTGTTACTACTGATATTTATAGAATATAGTAAGGGATGGTATTGGGTAATATGATAGTATAGTAATATAAGTTGTAGTAATATGTTTAGAGGAGCAAACAGAATCCCCATATATTGTTATCATTAGTTTTTTGGGTAATAGTTCATGAAACAAACTTCCAGAGGAGGAGTTCAGTCAAATTTAATAATCCACTTAGACAGAATACTAGAGATTGATGTGGCCCAAACGTTAAAAATTATCTGCTGGAGGACAGGGGAAGGATTTGTTTATCCCTTTTGAGTGAGCCTAGCGAGCAAAATTAGACAACTATGACAAAAGATCTACATATTATCAATGGTATAAGTGGGTTTTGAATTTCCCGCCTTTGGAGCTTGTTATGTGAACCAGAACCGATTTTTGAATTATTTACACTATGGTAACAAATGCATACACATATACACGTCAATTATAGATGGTGTGATTAATTTGTTCATAGTATAGGAGGTATATAACCTGTTTGCTAAATGTAGTTATGTAGGAAGGGTAATAAAGATCTCACCTAGTGTGAATTGAATTACAAACGTATTTCAGTAATATATATTTCTGAAGAAACTTATGTTTAGGGCTCTACTCCATCCTAGATTCCAATCATATGATCCCAGATCACACAGTTTGGATTCCAAACATCACGCTCCAATTTCCAGCAATTTCATCCAGTGGTTGAAGTGGCCTCAGCTGCACTAGAGTCCTTCTTGATGTAGAACCTTTTTTTTTTTTTTTTTGAACTTTTTTTTTTTAGTAATGTTAGTGGGAAAGAATATTTAAATTCAATTATAAAGTTTCATAAGATTTCTTGAATTCGGAGTAATAGTAAAGAGTATCATAGATTTAGTTTAATTAAACCATGACATTCTGAAATATTATAAAACATAGCACATAGTGATGGATATTAACCTTCAAATCATAGTTTATAAGTTTATTAATAAAAACTTAGCATAGAAAACTTAAGAAAAATAAGGAGAAAATAGTTCATAAAATTCATTCAAGGCTGCTCAGAATCATTACAACTAAGCTCTTTTTTTAGTGGCTTCATCTCATAGATAGTGTCCAACATTGGAGTGTCTCTGGTTTCCGGGACAAACATTAACAAAAATGCTCCAAGAAATGCAAGAAAGCCACAAAGTGTAGTGGGGATCCACCAGACTCTTTTACCCTGAAAAATATAACTCTTAGGTATTAATGAATTTATTTTTAAATCATATATTGCTAAGACATATAATTCAGTTTTCAATTTTTTTTTTTTTTTTTTTTTTTTTTTACATTTTGCTCTCACCGATACTGAAATCATATATATGAATTTATGAGATAGAACTGTACTAAGACAAAGTTCAATGTGTAGAGTACAAGCAACAGGAGAATGGTTGTCCTTTTTTCAATTTATATAGAAATACATTTCTTTAGTTATTAAAGAAAATTTTTTTTTTCAAATTGACAGCTTAAAGCACACTAAACCCAAATCAAATTATTTGTATGTAATTTTCTATCCCATTTTCAGTTTTGAATAAATTCTGGAATGTTGAGGAGTTGATATTAAGTTGTATACAAATCCTTTACATTTAAAGAGTTCTTTAATTTATGTTAAAGAACTCAAAATTAAATTTTAATTACAAAAAAATATAAAAAAAACTTATAGCATCTAAAAAAAAAGGCATTGGAAAGGAAAAGAATTAAATTCAGATAAAAAAGAATTTTAGGCTTTAACAATAGGAATGAATTGTGATCCTAACTAAGTATGGTAGTCTTCTGTAAATAAAATTTATTTTAAAATGCAAAAATATTTTAATGATTTAATTCTTAAGGTCTGAGTTCATTATGTTAAAGTGATGTACATATCTGGGTATTGAAATGAAACAGACTTTCATATAATCCTTTTCATTACTCAAAAAATAAAATCAACAGAAAATAGTAACAGAATAAATCTAAATTGCTAACATAAATTTAACAACTTTAACATGAAAAATTATAAACCTGCAAAGACACATTGAAAGAATTTTTTTCTTTTTAAATCCTCTTTCCAATTTTAATATTAATATTGAAAAAACTCCACAGAAAATAAAAATTATAACTGTTTGAAGTGTTTTCAGATATTCAAAGTTAGGCAACTATGAAACTGATAGCTAAAATTGACATGATTGATATTTATTTATAAATGGAATTTGCTCTGGGTGTGGTCAAATTAAACTCAAATAGTAATATTATGTACTATTTTTATTTGAGCCAATGTTTCGCCCCAAGTTGCAGGACTTTATCAGAGCTAAAAAAGATACAAACACTTAGCATAAGTAAAAAAAGTAAGTGGAAAATTACAAAGATATACAATGAAACGTAAAAAATTAAATAAGAAAAATTAAAGTTTATAAATAATAAATTAAAACGGTAATAGAAACAGATACAGAGAAGAAATATTGAAGAAAGTAGAAATTAAGAGATGAAAAGGGATAAGAATAAAATCAAATGAAAATGAACAAGATTTCATTTGATTTTTTTCCTATCCCTTTTCATCTCTTAATTTGTACTTTCATTAATATTTCTTCTCTGTATCTGTTACTATTACCGTTTTAATTTATTATTTATAACCTTTAATTTTTACGTTTCATTGTATAACCTTGTAATTTTTCACTTACTTTTATTTACTTATGCTAAGCATTTGAATCTTTTTTTAGCCCTGACGAAGCCCTGCAACATGGGGCAAAATGTTGGCTCAAATAAAAATAGTATATAATATTACCATTTGAGTTTAATTTGACCGCACCTAGATCAAATTCCATTTATTAATACACACGGTCAATCAGCAATCTTCCAGGATATTTAATTATCAATTGTTCATTCAAGAATAAGGGCGTATCTATGGTAATTTTAGCTATTAGTTTTAGCTATAGCTAATTCATGCCCATTTCTACAGATATTAATATCAGATGACTCTTCAACACTCAAATCATTTGTGTGACTTCAAATCAAAGAAGTATAACATGTTTTATGAAACTGCAAAGGCATAACATTGAAAGAAAAAAAAATTTTAATCATTTTTTTTTAGCTTGTTATTAACATTGAAACAACTCCACAGTAAAAAAAAATTAAATATTAGAACATTACTAAATGTTATTAGGCACTAATATCAGATGAAAGGACTATCACTAAGAAATGAAGAATGATTCTAGGATCTGAAGGAAAAAACTCATGACACATAAAGTTAAGATTATATTTGTATACTAACCAATATGTCCACTATATATGGTGCTAGCAGGGATCCCAATTGTGCTACAGTAACACAGCTACCCATGGCAGTGTTCCGATTTTCGGTTGGGAATAGTTCTAGAGTGTGAAATATGACAACACCATTTGCTGCTACTCCTGCAAGTCTCCCGACCATTGTCACACACATCATCGGCCAGCCTAATCCATTTGAATAATCATTAAATTGGATTTTATAAATCAATAAAATATTAATTTGTCAGAATGAATCAGTTGTTGGTTATTCTGAAATAAACCTGATAGGTAAAATCATTACTCTTTATCTGGAATAAAATTTGCTAAACTTTCATAGTAACTATAATGAATTAACTAGTTACATCTGTTATCTGATAGCATCAATTTGTTTGAGCAATAATAATTGTTGGCTAATAGTTAACAACCATTATCAAGGAAACTTTATTTAAAATATATATTATTAGTATTTTTTTATATTTATAATAATGAGGGAAAAAATAAGGAAAAAAAGAGGAAAGTTTTATTGTGTTGGAAGAGAGAATATGAAAAAAGAGGATAGAAAAAAAAGGAATTAACAAAAAAAAATTAATAAAGTATAGAAAGAAGAAAAAAAAATAAAAAGGTAAAAGAACCAAAGCCATGAAAAAAAAAAAGTCATAAACTATCATTACATATTGTTTACTTGTTATGCCTATATGTCATAAGAAAAAAAAATCTCTAATTAGATTTGAATAAGTATGCTATGCAGCTAGTAGTTAACTGAAGTTGGGTAGAACACATTTGTTGTTTTTTATTAGGTCTGGGACATACCCTTTTCAGAATCATGAGAATAACTAATAATAATTGATACACTGAAATGGAAGTCAGTACATTTAAAGTTATCACATTAACATTTTATTCATGAAAATGTATTCAGGCCTATGGTTTGAACAAAACCAGTAAGTTAATTGGAAGAATGGTGGCTGTATAAGATACAATTTTAAAAACTATGAACTTTTGTATATGTTTTTGAACAATTTGTTGACTCACATAAAATTTCTTCATTGTGAACCCATGTCTTTCCCATGAAAGCTTTTTATAACGATTACCATAATAGCCCCTAATTACATTTAGAAGTATTTTGAAAAAATGAAGTGACTGATAATAAGGGATTTAAGAATGGCTGATTAACATGAGTTTTAGATTTTTTAAAATTGCATTTCAAAATTTTCATTATTTTCTCTTTCCTATTTTTTTTTTTTTTTTTCGTACATTTAATAAATATTAAGCTAGACTTTTTAAATTTCCAAAAGAAATATTTTTTCTCTTGAGGTTTACAATTTTCTTTAAAAAAGGCTTTATCAAAACTGTGAACTAAATACAGTAATCTATTATAGTAAACAATACATAATGGGAGGAATTAAAAATAAGTTTAATACAGGTTGATACAAGTTAAAAATCATGACAATCAATATTAATACTGCACTATGTAATCATCTAAAGAGTATTGCAACATAAATATTATAATAATATTAACAAAATCCATATTACCCTGTGGAACCACCATTATTAATAGCATTGCGATTCCAGAAATAATCCAGAAGGCTATTCCAGAACTCTTCCTACCAAAATATGAAAGGAAGAGGAGAGGAAGCAAGATGCCAGGAATTTCTATGATTCCATTCAATCCCATGTAGATGTACTGATTGACATCAAAGTTGAATCCACTTAAAGCTAAAAAAAAAATGATGGGTCTATGAAATCATGCATGGAGCTTTATGATACAACAAAAAAGTATTGATCACTACTCACTTCATTACTTTAAAGTATGGTTAGTATTCTATATAATTATATAAAATTTTGAGTCTGTTATTCATTTGAAAAGGTATAGAATTTAATGAGATTTATTAATATGATTTATCAATATTTATATCCCAATTTTATATAATCTATAATATGAAAATATCTTCTAACAAAACAAATTTTGAAAAACCCAAATTACTCACGTCAGAAACTAAACTTCTGATTTTGGTTAATATCAATTTAATGTATAATTTAGAATATTTTAGTTTATATTGATTAATTTTTAATAATAATACAATCCTTGATTTATTCAGGGACTGGTCCCTTTAGAATACTATTACAGGTGTCAAAATAAGACTTTAAAGCCTTAGAGTAAAGTATAAAATAAAAATGAAATTATAAAACATCATAAAATATAACATAATATAATATAATACATAAAATAATGAATTAGAAAAGAAAAAATAAACAACAATAATTAACTGCGTAGGTAAAATAAAAATAGAACAAATATTATAATTAAACCATATATTGTATCATAAAGCATAAGATGACTAAGTTCTAATAAAATGAAATGGAAAAGACAAACATAAATGAACCGAAAATAATAACAAAAAAGAAACAATTAATGTTTATATACATATGTAAAAGTTTCAAAGAAAATCAGAAACATCAAATTTAGAAGGAAAAAAAAAGATCAACTAAAAAGGAAAAAAAAATCCTCTAATAAATCATAAATCTTAAGGTATATTCTAATAAAAGGAATACAAATGAAGTATTGATGATAATATGGACTAAATATTTAAATAATTCTATATAAATATTAAAAACATCCAATCATATTTAGTAAAATATTATTGAATTTTTTTTTCCCAACCCCTATTGGTGCATGAGGTTGATATCAGAGGATGATGGGAAAATGAAAAAAAGGCAAGAATAACAATTAAAATTTTCAAATAAAAATGTAAATGGATTGAAAGATTCGATGGACTAAAGATCATAACACAAAAAAAAAGCAATCCTTCCCAGTCAGACATGCCCCACTAGGACCCCCAGTGAGTGACATTTTTTTTCACTTTTAAAATATTTGCTTAAAACGAGAAGAGGAGACTTGAGATAATTTAATCAAGCAATATTTAAAAAGCACCTGAAATTAAAAAATGGCGTGAAATCAGCTCCATTGCAAGCTCCTGTCCTCCGTGGTAGCTTTACTTATCTGACTTTTCAAACAGAGAATTATAGTGAGTAGGTTGGTTGATATTCAACGTATCACAACCTCACAAAAGATCATAAAACAAAAAAGGGCCATCCTTACCGTCCGGACCCACCCTACTAAGACCCAGGGAGCAACGGCCCTGTATCACTTTTGAAATATTTGCTTAAAACAGGAAGAGGAGTCTTAAAATAGTTTAATCGTGCAATGTTTAAAAAGTTCCTGAAATTGAAAAACCCCATGATTGCCCTTTTTTTGTGTTATTATCTCCTCTAATCCATCAAATCTTTCTATCCGATTACATTTTTACATGAAAATTTTAATTTTTATTCTTCGGGAATAAGTTGGACAATAGGGAGTTAAATAATATTTTTAACTCCATAAAAGAGCCACCTCTCATGAAATATAATTAACAGCAAATGAAATTAGGATTTTAGTAATAAAAAAAATAATAAAGAAAATTAAATAATTGGTGAATGTCAGCAAACTAATGTTTATTAAATTAACAGTACCTTACCTATAATATAGTAGAAAAAGTTTCCTAGAAACCACAAATAATAGCATATCAAAGTTCTTTTAGTAAGTTGAAGTGTTGAGAAAAGTTTTATGTAATCTTTAATTAAAAAAAACACATTCATGGAACATTGATCAGATTGATCCTGAAAAAAAAAAACACAATAATAAATGCCACTTATATAGCTGGAAGAAAATAAAAATAAACTAGAAGAGAGGCTAATAAAAGTTCAAGATATACTCGTGTAGGCTGATCAGGCTTATTTGAACCAGTGTGGCATAAAGTTCCTATGATACTTGATGCTTTTTCTTGCTTCCCAGAAGTTATCAACCACCTTGGCGATTCTGGCAAAAACCTATGGTAGAAATAAATAGTTGGATCAAAAATAATATATCTTTATAAATAATAAATCAGGAAATTTCAAATGATGCACATGATAAAAGTTAGCTAGAATATTTCTACAACTTAAACTCAATTTAGTTATTTTCAAGATCATAAGTTACATATTAATATAAAAGGAATAATACTTGGTACCAGCAATGGACGACAAGCATAACCATCGGGGCTGACAGTGCTAGTTGAAGTTGCCTCCAGTTATATGTTAAATATGCAGCCAATGGAAGAATTATAATTCCTAATGCAAAAGCTACGTTGAATATATTCCCTACATATGCTCTATATTTCTTCACCGTTAGTTCCAATACTGCAAAACAAACAGAGGGAAAACAGAGCATCTATATTTGGTAAACATAATTATTAGGAAGAATTAATTTTTTGTTATTAAAAAAAAATACTAATGGTAAAAATATAAAAAAAAAATTATTCTTGTAATTAGGTAAATATAGTAGTAATATTTTAATCTGCATACTTTTATGACATGTTTTGGGGGAAAATAAAAACAGGTGGATTTAACAAATCATTTTAGAAACCTTTTCAGTGATTTTGATAATACGCTAAAATGACAAACACAAGATTATAGCGGCATCTTTTAACAAGTATTAAAAACATGATTAGACATGTGCTAATTAGTTTTTTAATTTGCTACAAACACCAACAATAAATGGCCACGTACGAGAGTTGTATTTACGAACATTCCTCTAGAAGACTTTACTCAATATTTTCTTTAAGTGCACATCTTTAACTTGTTTAAAATAAAATTATTATTTTGTAAGTGTTCCTTTACCCTTTCACTTGCTAAGGCAGCAACAGTTCTTAAGGAATAAAAGAAGTGTTTTAAAAACAAAAATTTAGTTGAGGTGGAAATTTAAAGGAAGAAGCCTTTAGTAAACACCTCCTTTAAAACAAAGAAAGAAAATTTAATAATTTTGGAAACTTACATTAAAATTTAATTTAATTCAAAGAATTTATCCTGATTAACTTCTTATTACAATATTTTTAAATTAAAAAGATAAAAACTTATGTCTGCTATTATTCAAAAGAATGAATCACAAAATTTGTTTGTCATTGAAAAACTATTATTTATGAGAACTTTTATAACACATTAATTTAACATTAGTCAACTTACAGATTGTATAACCAGTATCATAGACTCCAGCACCAGCGACTCCTATCAACAGTCTAAATAATATAAACATTGAATAGCTGGTTACAAAAGCAGAGGAAGGACCTGCTATCATATATAAGACAGATGAAAATATAAAGGTCTTCTTCCTGCCGAACCTAGACAAATTAGTTTGAAATTACACCAATGAATATAATTTATATAACAAAGTATATTAATTTATAAATGGTTGTAATGTTTTGTGATTAATTACAAATTTGTAATTAAAAATATTACATTCTTACAAACTTGGGTTAGTTCTTCAGAAGTTTAATGGTAGGTAAGGTGAGAAAAATAATTTCAGAGTACAAATAAAAAGTTTTAGGGTGTAAACCAAAATAAAAATCATAATTATATAATTCCAATACTAAAGATAAATTTCTCACCTATCGCTAATTAGGCCAAATAACACAGCTCCAAAAAATTTCCCAATCGCAACAGTACTTTGAATTGTTGATCTGAGGGATGAATCATCACAAACAAGATCCCACTTAAGATAAAAAAATAAAATAAATTGTTTCAAAATATATAAATGTTTATGCTATGTTGTTACAAAAGTTTTTGTATCTAAAAAAAGTTTCATTTAAATTTCAATAGAAATATACATACTTTAAAATATAGAATCCAGCATTGTCAGAATGAGGGGTTAAAGCCTCGTTCTGCAAGAAGTTAAATTTTGTGGTGGCATTAGTACTTGATTTTTGAGGCAAACATTTTTTAACATCCTGATTTAACACACTTCTTCTTTTTTTTATGTGCCGGCCTTTCAAAAAATATGTCATTAATTAGAAAATACCGCAGTTGTAAAACATTCTCCATTTTTGAAAACAGTTTTGACGAAAATTCATCTTATTCTGATTGAACATAGTAGGGTATTTCTGTTTTAAACTATATAAACTCTTTCAGACAACAATACTTGTGTGATCGCAAAACAATTCTGTCTAATAGACTCCAGAAATTCAGCATCATCCAAATCTGAAGGGTGACATGACCTAGATTCATCTTGAAGGCTGTTGTTTCGAGAATTGAACTGCCTGAACCAAAATGCTGTCCTCTATCAATTTATCATACTTTCTCTCTTCCCTTAACAAATTTCCTCGGATGCTACCTTAACACTTTTGGTTCTTTTATCCAAGGGTGTTTCAGAAGACCACAAATTACAATTTTTTTCTTTGAAATTTTCAGTAAAATTTATACAATAGTATAGAAACAGTTGGTATCCATCATTAAACAAAAAATTAGCAAACCTATATGATTTATGTATTTTTTATATCAGAATCATTTAAGTATAAAAATAGATACTTTAACATCAGCAATGAATTGGTGCATAAAGACTTTTGTAAACATGTAATAACTGTAACATAATATATTTAATACAAACCTCGCTCACTATTGTCTGATGAAAAAATTCTTCATCATAAATATAACTCATACATTTTATTACATCAGGTTTTTGTCTCAGATTACTATAACTAAGAGAATCGTCAAAACCCAAATTTTTAAATAAAGAATAATTCCAGGCATATTGAACACAACTTTCTTTTTCCAATCTACAAATTTTTCATAATATATATAATTAATTCATTTATATTAATATAATAAAGGAAGGCTGAAGAAGAGGTAACCTACCCAGGACTGCTAATTTCTCTAATCTGTTCCTTTGTCCAGTTAGCCTCGACAAGCTCTGGAATATTGCAGAAGAAAGAAGGATTTCCTCCAAGAAATACATATGAAGCTAAATGTGCAGAGTTGAAAATTACTGGACTAGCCGTAAGGAACAATATCCATATTAACCAAGAATGATTTTTACATTTTTTTTCTAAAGCATTTTCTAATGTTTCTGGATCCATTTCACTTCTGTTGAATGGAACTGATATATATGATTATTTATCATTAATAAAATGAAATGAAATTTAAATCAATTAGATTGAGTCAAATAATGCAACAACTTCATCAGAAAAAGTTCATGATTTTAGCATGATTTTAATTTATTTTATATTTTTAGTTTTGTGATATTTTTATATTTTATCCATCTGATTGAGATAGTGGAATAGAATAAATATTTTTTCTAAGTTAGTTCATGATAAGTGAATGAAATAAAGTAAAGAAAGAATAAAATAAAATTAAAAAAAAAAAATCAAAATTACCCAAAAATTTTTCAATATTTCTTTATCAATTTACTCTTTTATACTTATTTACTTTAACATCTTGCATGAGATGTTTAATTTAATTTTATAATGTAAAAAAAAGAACTTACCTGTTATTGACTCAATGGTTTATTTAGTAATTATCTTCCAAAAACCCGTTCACAAACCAAGTATTTTACAGCCTGCAAACTTTACTTCTTTCCATTTCACAAACAGGAATGAAAGAAAAGGTGAAGCTGATAGTGAACTGATTCAATACACAACTAGAGAAATGAAATGATCCACTATTTTCACAAAAAACAAAATAATTATAATACTAATTATTGCAAATAAGGTGAAATTTTATAATTTGAAATTAACTTTTTATGTTAAATATACAGTGTTAATGTACTCATCAAGGTCATACTCATTAAGATGTAAATCATATTTGATATTTTGCTAAAAATATCTCTTTTTTTTTTTTTTTAAACCTGAGATCAAAATACTGAATTAAATTGAACTATATGTATAGACATTGTATTTGTATTTTGTTAAAACTAGTTACCTACTATAGCCTATGTATAAATGTCTTAATTTCACCTTTCTCAATGAGACAAAGCAATACTTTAGGAAGTTTTAACTCATGACTCATTGGTCTTTCTCTAGACCAGTAGTAGAAAGACCATACAAGTTCCTGTCCAATACATAATTATGGAGGTCCTTTGATTAAGGTGGAAGTTGCTGGATGATTTGGACACCAAGAGAACGGAGAGACTAAGGGTCCACTAAGACTAACAGTCCAAGACCAATAAAGAGCAGTTATTTCATTCCAATTTTTAATTACTTTAATCCTAACTATGTACAGTTAAGAGACAAAATTGATGATTCTGCTAACCATAGTTAGGGAGAATAAAAAATGCTGACTGTTCTGAAGATACAAAAAATTAATTTTTGAGTTCTTTTTGTAAAAGAAAGAAAAATGTGTGCTTGATTTCCTTTCATAAAATGTTTGTTTTTACCTAGACTATGTAATTGATATAGTAAATGTCATTAAAAAGTAAACATTTAAATATTTAAGATGCCCCCTGAAACTTATTTTAATCTAGAAAAACCTAAAATTTTCCCTCATTTTTTATTCGGAGCTTCATATCTTTAAAACTAGCTACACCACTAAAAAAACTTCATAGTTTAATTATTATTATTATTAATTATTTAAAGTAGAGCAAATTCTTTAAAATCTGGGCTTTCATAGAACTATTTACTTATAGTTTCTGATATATAGTATTTCATAAAGTAAACATTTTTTCAAAACATCCAGAAATCCACATTTTGTGAATTTATTTTGGAAAATTTCATGGAAACTACCAATCCTACAAAAATACTAATTATAAACTACTTCTGATAAAAAAAAAAAAATTAAATATAAGAAGATTAGTACTAGTAGATCTCTATTTTTTAAAACCATGTTGTTGGGGATAAAATTAAACTATTGACAATAGGCTGAATCTTGTTTAAAACTGAGGCTTTGAAAACATTAGTTATTGTATTGGAAGATTATTGATTGACCATGTGTATAGATGAATGGAATATGTCCGGGTGCGGTTAAAAAAACTCAAATAGTAAATGATTATACTATTTTTATTAAGCCAACGTTTCGCCCCACGTTGCAGGGCTTCGTCAGGGCTAAAAAGATACAAACACTTGACATAGTTACAAAAAAAGAGAAAAAACATAAGTGGAAAATAACAGGGGTGTACAATGAAAAGTAAAATATAATAAGAAAAATTAAAGGTTGTAAACAGTAAATGAAAGGGTATTTACTGTTTACAACCTTTAATTTTTCTTATTATATTTTACTTTTCATTGTATACCCCTGTTATTTTCCACTTATGTTTTTTCTCTTTTTTTTTGTAAATATGTAAATCTTTTTAGCCCAGACGAAGCCCTGCAACGTGGGGCAAAACGTTGGCTCAATAAAAATAGTATAATCATTTACTATATGAGTTTTTTTAACCGCACCCGGACCATATTCCATTCATTAGTTATTCTATGTTGAATACAAAAAGGTTCTTTGCATATTTTGGAAATTGGTTTAATATAACTAAATTTATAGAGTTTAGGAAATGAACCTGAAGTCAATGAATGATAAAGAGGACAATGAATACTGGTGTTAATGAAAGTAAACATGATTTTAAGATAACTGAAGGGGGCTTATCTGGACCAGGACTTTTTTTACATTTAAATACCCATAGTTATTTTTCAACTTCATCGCAATCAAAATTTGATATTTTGGCAAATATTATGAAGAATACTACTTCTACAAAGATAAACTTCATAGCTGTCTTTATAGTGCATAAAACTAGCTTCAATTCGAGAGCTGATAGACATTCCTACGGCTAATGGTTCCTGAGGTATATGTTTCCTAAAATAAATCCACTTACTACCCATTTTGAGTTATGAAGCATTTCTTTTTAAAAAAGTTTATTTGGAGAACTATTGAATGTAAACAGCATTATTAGTGCTCATTTTAGTTAGGTTCTTCTACTTTAAATGATTTTCCATAAGGATTTTTAGTGTAGTCAGAAGTATCCAAGATATGGAGCTTTAAATGAAAACTTAATGTATTGAAATAGCTGCCATTTTTAATTTCCACTAACTATGTTTGGCCAACTTATCAATTTTGACTAGTAACTGTATATATTTTTCATTAAACTAATCAAAACTTGGGATAAAATAACTGGGTTTTTTTCTGGATTCTTAGACCATAATTTTTCTCCTGGGTCCACTTCTTAATCAGACATTTCAATTATGAAAAAAACAAAAACTATACCTTATCCATTTTATGATACCTTTACTACTTTTATCTTATCCATTTTATGATACCTTTACTACCTTTACCTTATCCATTTTACGATACCTTTACTACCTTATCCATTTTACGATACCTTTACTACCTTTACCTTATCCATTTTATGATACCTTTACTACCTTTACCTTATCCATTTTATGATACATTTACTACCTTTACCTTATCCATTTTATGATACCTTTACCTTTATATGACGAGCCATAAAAAGCTGAAAAATCATTCCATAAAAATGGGACCATGAACTGGAAATATATAGGTGTAACGACACCTCTACTTGCTTGTTTAAACTGTAACTACTACAGCCACTAAAACCGCTATTGTGTTGTAGAAAATAAGTTTTATTATTTGATTTGTAAATAAAACAGTAGATGGCGACATAGCTTCGGACATGGGTCAGCTTGGCTTTCCTTTGCTCTGTGCTCAGTCGGCTTGTGGCATCTATTCATTAAACACACCCTTTGTTTTTGTTTATAAAACCCTCCCTAAATCCGCAACACATTGCCCAGCATGACGGAACCTACTAGCTAACATGGGAACTACCACTGACATCAGGCAAATCCTCTGTGGAAACATTATTTGTTGCTGTGACCTGAGATCCAAGGTAAGGAAACTCCTCCACTCTCTCAAAGATACAGCTTCCTACGACAACCTGTCTCTGCAGGGATCTGGCTCCTCTGGTGTACATATATTTCGTTTTTTTTTCATTAATAGCCAGACCCATATGTGCAGGAGCTCTCTTCAGGCTCAAGAAAGACTTGGTAAGCACAGTAAAAGATAGTGCCACTATATCAATGTCATCCACATTACCAAGCAGATGAACCGATCTGTTGAATATAGTGCCTTTATTCTGGATACCTGATTCTCTCACTATATTTTCCAGTATCAAATTAAATAGGAGGCACACTAGAGCATCTCCTTGCCTTAGTCCTTTATTTGAGCCAAATTCAGAAGAGTGTTCGGACTGTATGCGGACACTGCACCTAACATCTCTCATAGTCTTTTTTATAAGGCGTATAGGCTTTGAAGGAACCTTCATTTCTCTGAGTGCCTCATATAACATAGGGCGCTTGACACTGTCATACGTGTTCTTGAAGTCCACGAACAAGTGGTGGGTAGCGATCTTATGTTCATGGGCCCTTTCCAAGATTAGTCTGAGGGTATGAATTTGGTCCATCGTAGATTTCCCTCTCCTGAGCCAGTCTGGTACTGAACGATTTCTTGTTCTGCATGTGGGATCAGCCTTTGGAAGAGGATATTGGAGAATACTTTGTAAGCCCAGGGGAGCAGCGATACTCCTCTGTAATTAGCACATTCCAATTGCTTTCCTTTCTTATGAAGAAGGCATATCAAAGCACTGCTCCATTGCTGAAGCATCTTCTCTTGAACCCATATCTCGAGAATCAAGTCATAAAGTGTCCTGTGCAGTTCCTCTCCACCATATTTAAACAATTCTGCAGGCAATTTATCCTCGCCTGGTCTTGACTGTTAAATAGAATAAAATAAAGATGCTGTTCAGGTTAAGTTTGGAAGGTCTGTAGATAGATTTAAGGAGAAAGGGAGATCCAATTTTAATGACTTTGGTATTCTAGGTGTTTAGTGTAGGTTGATTGGGGATTGCACAAGCACATATAAATTCTATATATATCTTTTTTAGTTCCAAGATGGCATGTGGATAGCAGTCAGAAGAAGATAAATTTGGATGTCATCAAATTTATGTAGCTGATACTGGGAATGTCGAATGGTAAGTGGAAGGTCGTTGACAAACATCAAAGATATGATGGACTAAGATAGAGGGCAGGAGGGATTATTTGGGACTATGAATGACGAGTAAGGAAGGATTGAAAAAATTTAAAAGCACTTAAGCGAATCAAGGCTATTTGTGGTTGAGGGAGTTAACATGTCACCTTAGTAACCTCGAAACTGCAGCAGCGCTGGTTTGAATCCAGCTAGGGAGGGAAGTAGAGGGATTGAATTTTATTTTGCGGAGGGCTCACTGAATGAGATCTTAAACCATCCACTCTGATTAGAATAGGTTAGTTACCTGTAAATAATCCCTCTCCCTCCCCCTAATTTCAAAAATGAGCAGGCGATAATAGAAAAAAATCAGAACAATCAGAATCCTTGGTAGACAGAATTAAAGGCATATGAATAATCAAGGAGAACAAGGATTTTGGGGTGCCTCTGTTTCATGTCTGTGTGAAGATCTTAATTAGGGAAGATTGAGTGAAGTAGACTGGAAATCAGACTGGAGAGGGTTCATAAGGTTGTTATGCTCGAGAAAGTGGGAAAGTTGGGATTGAACTAAATGGTGTTAAGGTTAGGACAGGTTTGACGAAAGAGGATTCGTATGGAAATCATTGAAGACTACCTGGATTTAAGATTTTTTTCAGTGGGCAAACAGGAGCAGTTTTCCAAATCATAAATAATAAATACATAATTTTCTTTATTATGAAAACTAAACAAACACATACTTAAGATAGTTATATATTAAACACTATAAGTTCTTGGGATTATAACATTCATGTACAGAAGAGGCTTTCTTTGTGAATTTTGTTTCCATACACAATAATTTTTTTTTTTTGTGCAATATAATATAAAAAAGCGAGATCGGTGGATATTTGAGTTGTACAATTTTTTAGCGCAAGTTCATTTCTTTAATTGTGTCTGGCATTGGAGTATCTCTGGTCTCAGGTAAAAGAACCAAAAAGAATGCACCTAGGAGTGCAAGCAAGCCACATACTGCTGTAGGCATCCAGCCAGCAATTTTCCCCTAAAAATAAGCATAATGGTACTTTTTTTTAAAATGAAACATTACTTGCTAACATTTTTATAATAATACACATTATTATATATATTTTCTGGAAAAATGTAAAATTATTAGTAGAAATCAGTATGGTTTAGGTAAAAAGGCAAATATACTGAGCAACTATTACTTGATTTTAAAAATTTAATTAATGATAAACTCGATTGTAACTACCATATAATTTGCACATTTCGTCGGTTTGGAAAAAGACTGTCACAACTCAAAATTATCCATTTTTATGTTTTCACAATAAAACGATTGGAATTTGTCTATATTTTTATGTGGATGAGAATTACAACTTGTAATTTTTTTCCACATAAAAATATAGACAAATTGCAGTTAAAATGGATTATTTTGAGTTGTGACAGTCTTCTTCCAAACTGACGAAATGTGCAAATTATATGGCAGTTACAATCAAGTTTATCATTAATTAAATTTTTAAAATCAAGTAATTTTTAAAAAATATAGGATTCTCTGATTCAGCTTTGAGAGTTTTTAAAAGTTACTTTGAGAACAAAAAATCAATAGTTAAACTAGGAAACAGTCTTAGTGGTTCAGCTTACATAGAAACTGGTATAACATAGGGTAGTGATTTAGATCCTCTGTTTTAATATCTATATGAACAATATTCAAAAAGTTATTACAAGTGGCAATGATTACTTCTTTTTTATTCTCTTTTTATTACTTACCATAAAAATTACAACATGGCTCTGAAAAATCTTGAATTTACTATTCTAATTTTTGAAAATGGGCTCATAGTTAACAAAGGCAAAGTGTACGTTAGGTTGATAATATCACCCCATATGCCTTCTGTAGATGATTATGGAATTAAATCCAATGACTGTGACTGTCTCACTAACATTAATAATATAAAAATATGGTGCTGTAAAACATGTTGAAATGTTGAAAATTATAAATGTCAAGGTGTTATTGTGAATAATGCTATACATAGTAAATGTTTTAAAGTGGTTAAGAGCATGCTCATATAAAATTTATTATCTCAAATTTTTACTTAAAAGAGAAGCTTTAATAATGGTGTACAAATCACTTTTTAAATCAATATTAAGATATGGAATTGAATTTTATGGTCCCAGCGCTGATAGTTATTTATCAAAACTTGCAAATCCACGGCATCGAACATTAAGAACAATAACACACCATACTAATAAAGCAGAAAATCTTAAATTTGTTGGTACTTTACCACCTAAACTATTTTATTTTTACAGAATTAAAATCAAGTGATCAAGACCAGGATTAGTTAAATATTTCAAAGGCAGGATGTTCCTCATCCAAATCATTTTCATTCCTTGAGTGGATATTAATATTCCATTTATAGCTATTGTTTTTGTTTTTTTGTATGCATGCTTTTATTTTTACCTAAGAAGGGTACAAAGGAAGGGTTATCCTAGTGTTACCTAGTTATTCTTGTCAGAGTGGAAAGATGAGATTTCTATAGTTCGTTGTACAAAGCGAAAAAAAAAAAAAAAAGGACAAACATAGGCATAGGGCCATTTGTAGCTGAGGATGTTGAGGCCTTACTTAAGTGACCTTTTATTTCGTGGTGCTCACAGAATGAAAACTTGACACTTCCACCATAGTTAGAATAGGTAAATGACCCTCCCTTTGCAACCTCTCCTCCTATGTCAGGAAACCACCAGGTAAGGGGTAAATAAAAGAAAAATAAGAGTAATTAAAAACATAAAATTCCTGTTTGGTGGCGTTCTTCCTTTAAAGGGGCTTAACAGTTTTCAACATCAAACCAAGCCAAAGCTGTTGAAAGAAAAAACATCACCCAACATGCAGTTCCAACGATTTTGTTTACCCAATCCTCTCACCTCATGTAATGGACTGTAGGAAGTAAACACAAAATATAATGCCCGTCTATTCCACAGGATGTTCAACAAACCTTGTGAGTAGCGTCACCATCAGCTAACAAAATACTGACGACCACTTTCCAAAAAATCAAATTTCCTCATTCCTCTCTTCAAATGCGTTACCAATACAGAAAAGAGACGATCCCTCAACCCGTTTTCATCATGACATCAACCCAGCTTAGAAGAAAAAAAATTCCACAGGATGGATCAGTACCAATAGTTCTTCTGGGTCGAAGGAGCTCTTCTGAGGTGCTGATTTAACTCGCTAGAACACCACAGCCTTACATATAGAAAGTGAATTTATTTATTTTGTTTTTTATAATCAATATATCAATTTTTTTTTAAAATAAGTATAGTTAAAGTTTATTATAGTTTTGCATATCACATTCTAATATGAGGTATATTGAACCAGAACATTCCTAGAATGTATGTTTTTTTTATGAAAAGTTAATTAATAAATTTTTTTAACAATTTTCATATTTTAGGTAAGAAGCTAAAGTGGCATATATGGTAATATTTCGGTCTTGAATATTGTCTCATTTTATTGTGGTTTTCTGTACTCTTCGTAATGTCAAAACGACCTCACTGAATATGTGGTGTAGCTACTTAAAATGAAAAATGGTCAATTCACGTACATAAAAGTTAGAGATTAATTACCACTTTGGGATTGTAGACGACGATATATTATCAGATAATTAACAAATTTACAGTCTCAGAATTTCGTCACACTTTTGGAATTTATTTAATATCATAGTTTTTTTTTAAAGGGATTTTCAGGAAATACTTGAACATTAGGAAATCATTTGATTGAGAATCGAAAAAAGTTTGCCTCAACTACATAAAAAAAAAAAAAGAAATGGCATTATGGTTACATAATTATGTTACTTAAACCTGACATTAGTCACGTAATCCAACAATATGAATTGCCCATTACTGAGAATATTGGAGTACAACTACCTGACTTGTGATAACATACTGTCTTAATTATCTCTTCCAACGTAGATTTTCTTTTTATTTATTTCAAGTTAATTTTATTTACCATGATAAAGGCTATTTCAAAATTGTAATAATATTTTGCGAAAAATAAAATGAATTAGAAGAGTAAAAAAAAAAATTATTTCATAGAAATATTAAAGGAAAATATCTAAAACTTATGAACTACGCAATTGGGAAAAGTATAATACGTTCGGAATAAATTTAAATTGATTTGGAAAGTGCTTGAATGTATTTAAAAAATATTTACATGTTTATACTTACTAATGTATCTACTAAATATGGTGCTAGTAAAGGACCCAGCTGAGCAACAGTAGTGCAACTGCCGATGGCAAAGTTACGATGTTCAGTTGGAAACAGCTCGGAAGCATAAAGCATGACGACACCGTATGCACCTGTCCCCACAAGTCTTCCGAAGAGAGAAATACACATCATGGGCCAACCTAATAATTCAGGAATAACTTTATTACTAAATAAAATTAAATAAAGAATGTTCTCTGAAAATTGCAAAGTGAATAATTGTAATTAACAATCAAGGATTAAAATTTCTAGAACGAAATAGAAGATAAGAATTAACATGCGCTGCATCATTCGTCAAGGATTGAACAGACCACAGGTACAGCACAAGCCATTCGTTCAGAGGATCCGGCTATAATCTTTACTCCCCTGGAAAAGTTTTCAAACAACGTACTGTAAACAGTTTTTGTGTTAAAATTAAAGCATAAATTTATCACTCTCGGGCAACTTTTTTTTTTGTCGAATCTTTAAACTTTGTATCTATCTAGTGTTTTGAGGAAAATAAAATTCTCATGCTTATTTATTCTTCTTAACAAGTACCTGTGCACTTACTTCACCTGTTAACCGGGTAATTCCTTTGTTAATCCACAGCATATAACGGGCGCGAACTCTTTCAGTAGGACCTGTCTGAACGTCACGCCCGGAGGACGTAAGTTCATATTATTATTTTTTTTTTTATCCTTAAAATAAATGAAAAGACTATGAAATATACATTTTTTCATTTATTTACATGTAAAGCACAAAGGAAAATACAAAATTACACACAAATAGAAAAGAATACCCAAAAAAAAAAAAAAATGAAAACATCGAATTAAAAGATTATAAATTTTACAAGCAATTATATAGAATACAAAAAATATATATTTTCTATTTAGAAAAAAAATATAAAAAAGTTAACAATTGCAGAACAATAAACAAAACCACACAAATAAAAATATTGTGTCTAAAAAATTAAAATATATATATTTAAATGATATGAGGGGTAGATGGTTGTGGGGTCCTATCAGGATATAACACAAATAAGTTGAAATAAGCCACTTGGCTTTCTGATTTGCTACTAGCAGCCCTGATGAAGGCTAGAAATTCTGGCCGAAACGTTAGCACTATTAAATAAGTTATTTCAACTTATTTGTGTTATATTCTGACCGCACCCCCAACCATCTTGTTCTGATTTAATTTATCCACGGTCAACTTTCTTCTCATCATTATATAAATGGTATTTAAAAATTCAAAAATCAATTTCAGTGTGATATATTTTAAAGCAATTGTTGATACATAGTGCTACCTCACAATTCGGACACTAGTATGTAGATTCTTTTCTAACACCTTTTTTGTAGCAAACTCGACTTTTTCTGGATTCAGTTTTTCCTTTTAAGCTTTTCATTTGTTCTGGAAAATGCCTTTCAACTATTTAGTTATTAAAGTGTGTTTGGATGACTAGTATCTTTGTTGTTCGATAATATACGTCCCGCCCGTTCCAGGGCGCAACATATATTTCAAGAACATAATCACATGTCCTACCCGTACCCAATATTGTTTACGTTTTACTTATTAAAATGTGACGCTCGAAAAACAGGTTAAGATAAATAATTTATTTAAAATTAAAAAAAATAAATAAATAAAACTTAAAAAACGAATACAAATATTCAAGTTATGGCTGATTCGTTAAAATAATTTTAACGTAAGTTCTGGGACTATAGATCCAGCTAGGTAAGACGCAACAAAAAATAATTAAATAAAATATAAGAAATCTTGGATATTCCTTTTTGGACTAGTCTTATGAACATGATAAAAGTTTTATAGCATTGTTAGATAGCGCTATAGTGCCTATATTTTTTAGTAAAAAACAGTTTAGGCAAGCCCTAATTAAACTATTATTGACATTACAACATTAATGGCCACTTAAGTGAGTCTACAAATATGATTCTCGTTTTCATTACGTAATGAAATTTTTTTTTACATTTTATCTCTGTTCGCAATTTAACGATTATTTGTTTCTGTCGTATTTTTCAAGCAAATAATAGACAATCGCACTATCGAAAATCATCGGAGAGGGACAGGAGTGTTTTTTGCATATTTTCCCTAAGAACAAGGTTTGGAAGTTTTGGGACTATCTGGTGTACATGTATATGTCAATATTAAAGAGATGAGGAGGGTGGCCCAGTTCATATGTTTACTCCCCTTACCTCTATAATTTTTGGCAGTGGTGTGCTGCCCATATTTTGAGAATATTGTTAATTTTCTAACCGTCTTCAGTTCTTCTGCTGCCATAACTCTGGAATTTCTAATGGATGGAGTAATTTTTTTTAGTGCTTCTGATTGAAAATGAACTTTCAAGACGGATTCGTATTGTGAAATTTTTTGATTAAAAGTATTGTAATTGTAAACGAAGATTTGAAAGAAAACAGTACAGAGAATCGACACTTATATACATAATCCTTTGTGAAATCAATTTCTCCTGAAAATTCGCTATCACAATTTGAATTTGCTCAACCGGCCTAAAAATGCTTGTCATTTAGGTCATGCCTTAGTAATTAAATATCTGAAATATAATGGTGGATTCTTATGTGAAATAGATTTAGGTCGTGATTTTTTTCAGTAATCCCGTCCTCCTTCCCTCCCCCATTTTCCTAATTTTTTCCCGCATATATCGCTAAAAACCGTAAAGCATTGTTTGCGGTCTTCACAATTTACTCCTTCAGGATGTGCGAGATAAAAAAGTGCTCAAGAAGTAGGAGTTATTTTCAACTCATTGACAGTTTATCCTGTGACAGTCACTGGCAGTGCGTCTAGTACCAAACGGTTTATCCCGTGACAGTCACGTGTAGTGCGTCAAGTACCATTCAGATTACCTCGTAACACGCACGGGCAGATTAAGGCGTTCAACCTGTTTAGGCTACCAAAGATACCTAAGACTATAGCTAAAGTCTATGCTTCCTTTGTATTGTAAGATTATTTTAACAGGAAAAGGAGATGTGGTTTAGTTTTGAATTCAGTATGCCATCGACTTTGAAACCGATCACACAATCCTTTGCACCAGAGTTTAGTGTTTTATTAATTTTAACTAATAACAAAATATGACTAAGTACCAAGCCCGAGCAAAGACGGTAGACCTTCCTCTACTCCCGCACAGCTCCGATTGACAGAAAGACATTTTATTGATATTATTCCGCCAATTGCCATAAGGCCATACCGTATAGATTTTCTTCTTATAGAGTGCTGTTAGAAACGAATAATTGGGAAAAAAGTGGGGAAGGAAACAAGATACTACCGCCCGGATTATAAAGTCGGATTATGTATCCGTGTTTTAAAATCTATCATACACGAACTAATCACTAACGAGGTATATATGTTTTATTACATGCCGAAGTATTTCCGAACATGAAAAACTAGACATTTTTTGAACCAGAATTCGTAATTTTAACACACTGTGAAAGGATTAAAATTTTATGCACTATCAGAATGCGAAGAATACAAATTATCCCATCTAATTAGAAATTCCATAGTTAGATACGCTGGAGGAGAACTGGATTAGGAATGAAAAATAATCATCACCTCTAATCCTGAGCTACGTGCTATTGTAAAATTTTTCACGATCGCAATACTTCTTCAAAATATGTTTTATAAGTAAGAGAAAATATGAAGCACTAAAATATTTATAATGTGAATTTTACAGATAATTTCTATTTATGTAATAAATAACTTTTCTTTTGTAAAATAATATTTCAAATAATTATTTACCTTTTGGTGTAACCGTCGTTGCCAAAAGAATAACACCAGCAACAAACCACAAGAATATTCCAGTACTCCTTCTGCCGAAGTATTTTAAAAAAATGATAGGTGATAAGTAACCTGGAATTTCGACGATTCCATTCAGTCCAACGTAAAGATACTCGTTGACGTCAATATTTGATCCATTTAATGCTATAAAAATAATTATAAAAATTTGACATTGTACATAAATTTGTAATAATTAATTCAAATAGATGGATTGCTACTAATAGATAGCTCAAAGATGTCAAATTTATGCCACGTATAGCTGTGTGTGAGTCGAAATATGATTGACACATAGTGTGTGCAGTTTCAAATTTGTATCTAACCTGTTTAGTAAGGAGCAAGCTTGTCCATCTTGTCCAACTGGCGTGCGAGAGCTTATCAATATAAAAAAAAATTTAAAACGCCTTCCTTTTGAAAGAGATTTTATAATAACAACTTATAGGAAATATACTGGTTGGTAAGTTAGTTAAAACTATATAGTGATTTATAGTTCTCAAGTTGACCGCCCAACTTGCGGAATTAAGAACTAAAAATGTCATCAATATTCGGAACTATGTAACCATATGAAAGTTTTTTTTTGTAGATGAAGTTTACAAAAAACCAAAATAGAAATAAACTTTCTGATGTATCTGTACTAGAACAGAACGAGAGGGGGATATACGTTCGAAGGTGGACGCAGCAGGTCGACCACAATGTTCACACTAAATTTTCATTTTGATTGTCATTGCAATGTTTGTATCAAATGATAAATTTTAAAAACATTTTGTATTTATACTTTCCTTAAATATGTATGACAAACACTTTGCCAATATGAATAAATATTACTATTTTTGGTTTTATTAATAACTTTACCATAAACACCAACCTTATTGATAGCTTAAAGTTTAAAATTTAAATTATATAGTTATCATATGGCCTGTAACCTCGTTCAAATATTTAATATTAGCTCTTGAGGCATGTTATGTTAGATAATCCTGGAAAAAAGTATTAATAATGTTGGAATAAACAAATTTTAGTTATTTTTTATTTACAAAGACCCCTTCAGATTGTTTACTGCTGTTCTAAAACGGCCATACAGTCAACAAAATAAATATGTATATATATACATAAG
>NW_027112128.1:646332-648892 GCF_000696795.3 Halyomorpha halys | reverse complement strand
GCTACACCAAGATAGAGATGCAAATCATTATTTTTTTTCTCATCCTCCTATTATTGTATAACTGAAACATTTATTATATTTATTTATACAATAATGACTGAGATCCTTTTATTGCCTGAAAGGCTTTTTAAGAGAGGCGCATTGTGTCGCTTACTCGCCGCCTGCGTGGTCATGAGTGGCAAGGGCCTCTTTACGGATGATTGTGTGAAACTGAGTGTGAACCTTTTCCCTCGGTAGTGCCTTGCCACCTCCCAAACAATATTTCCCGACCATCGAAATCATTTAAAAGAAGAGACACTTTTTTAATTTATAAAAAATGTTACACTGCACATTGAAATAATTAATTTTGATATGGAAAAAATAATAATATTAATTGTTTTGTCAAAAATTAATTGCAGGCACTCTGTCGTTCTTCCAGAAATGTGTCACAGTGCAAAAGTGGGTTTTTTTACATTGTTAATTTGTCAAAATATTTTCTGATTATAATGAGAATTTATAAATCCAAATTCTGAAATTTGGAGATTTGTTTGATATAGAATAAACATTCTCATCACTTATGTAAACATGTCTAGATGTTTTAAAGGAAAATAATACAACAAAGTCGTTCAATTTGAAGATTAAGATTTTGATAGTAAGCTGTTGAAGACTGTATAAGACACAAATATAATGGCTCATAAGTTTCAAATCAGAATCTGAAACTACCAGGATTCAGCCCTGATTCATTAAGTGATAGTTCCACAAAATGACCCTCCGACATGGTTAGAATAGGTTGGTCATCTGTTGATAACCCTCCTCCCCCCCATCCCGATGTCAGAAATGACCAGGAAGGGAGTCATTAAAAATAAAATAAAAAGATTCAGCTGTATGAAGACTTGCAAAATGGAACAAAACGTTGGTTGCTAATTATATTGTATATTTTCTGCTATTTATATATCTTTCATGACCGCCACCCTACAACTATTTTAAACAAGTGATGATAGTAACTAATTTACAAATTATAACTAGATAAATAAATCAATAAATTTATTCAAATTAATCAATACTTACCTATTGAAAAGTAATATAAATTTCCTAAAAACCATGTAAAAGAGCAAATCAGTAATCTTTTTGTGAGCTCAAGTGATGAGAAAAGTTCTAAGTATCTCTTCCAAAAAATACATACTTGATCTAAGACTGATTGAGGCTCTTCCTAAAAATAGTAAAATATCAATTTTAAATGCTGAATTAATATTTAGTTGAATAATATATGATCAATTTCATAAGTTCTAAGCTTACTGGAGGGCAACGAGCAATTTCTTTAAAATCCAATTCGTGTTCTTTCCCGAGGATTTTCGCTGCTTTATCGAAATTCCCTGTTGTTATCAACCACCTTGGTGATTCTGGCATAAACCTGTTTTAAGAAAACAATTTCTGAATTACAGCAAAGCCGTCAGAAAAGTTAAAAAATCGCCCATTAAATTTACTTAAGTTATACAATTGCAAAAAAAAAATGATAATATTTTTAGAATAGTTCACACAATAGATGACATAGCAAAAATGTATGAATCAATTTATTGTAATAACTGAAAACTATGATAGTATTATTACAATTTTTAGCAATACAATACAAATATCAATACTCATATGAATCAATAAGACATTAATGATATTCAATACTTAATAATTTGATTTATAATCAAGAGCGCACATAAATGATTAGTTAAAATTTGACATATTGTAGAGCAGTTTTTAAAGTTAATAAATTATACTACAAAAAAAAAGTAAATTAAAAGAACCTTGTTACCAGCAATGAATGATGAACAAAAACATTGGGACTGATATTGCTAGTTCAAGTTGCCTCCAGTTACTGGTCAAATACGCAGCTACTGGAAGATATACCATTCCAAGTGAAAAACCTAGGTTGAACATATTCCCTAAGCATGCTCTGTAGCTCTTCACTGTTAGTTCTAATACTAAAAAATAAACAAATTAAAGATATTTAAGATAGAAAAGAAATAGTTCATAGGTGAACAATAATGAAACATGATGTTCCTGTCAACGACATTAAAAGTCCAATTAGCCAAGGAGATTGTAAAAAGGGAAGGCGTACCCTAGGAACGCTCTTTCGTAGAGTACGCCCAGGAATTGACTGATGCAAGTGCCCGTGAAAAGGAGTCTCATATGGAAACCGATGATCAAGACTGGATGAGGGTCCATTACAGCCGTCCCAGAAATCATCAGAACCGGTGGAGAAGAAGAGAACAGCAGGAGTTTACGAGAGAGAGACCAAGAAAACCGGAGAGAAAAATGGCTCCAAAGAGATCAAGGGGAAACGGGCGGAGGGAATACCGTAAATGCCAAGGGTGCGGCAAAGTTGGTTGCCTAGTGTCCCCGCACTAGAAGTATCGAGTGCGGGAATGAGGGTCACATCGCTAAACAGTGCCTCTACACGTACAGAAGAGGCGATGAGCATAGTGACAACAAGCAGTCTAAACTTCCGATACATTACAAAACACTGATCTACATAAATATAATAAGGGGCCGCCCATAGCTCAGTGGTTAAGACACAGTCTTACCAATT
>NW_027112128.1:628287-646142 GCF_000696795.3 Halyomorpha halys | reverse complement strand
TATATATATATAATAAGGCCTATCTGAACATACGAAGTTGAGCTTTGAGGCTCCACTCAACTACCGAATTCCTCTCGTATCCAATCCTTAGAGCCCAAAATCCTTAATGCTCCCTACTTTGTCACAAATCAAATCATCCATCAGGACCTCAATGTTTCATATGTTATCGATTTGGGCAGAACCAGATACCAATCCTTCCGTGATAAACTTCCCAACAAACCAAATCCGTTTGTTTCCAACCTAGCTTCTTCTTCATTACCTGATAATCCTCCTAGACGTCTGAAAAGTCGATGGCCCCGAGATCATCTCGTTTAGAAATGTTAATGGAGGTCTATCAATGGGTAGATTCTCTACATGTTTGTATCATGTAATTTTATATCTAATAGCAAATTTACTAGTTGTATACATTTTTATACACTTGTAAATAACAATTAATAAATTATTAAAAACAAATTTATTAGATAACACCTTTCACAATACTACTACTTACTGATTGTATAACATGCATCAAGAACACCAGCGCCAGCAAGCCCTATCAATACCCTGAACATTATGAACATCGCATAACTTTTAACAAAAGCAGCAACATTACCCGCTATTGCATATAGCAAACACGAGAACACAAATATCTTCTTTCTTCCAAATCTAAAATTAAGTGATATTTGGTTTAAATAAAAGTTTAATAATCTGTGAATAACGTGTTCATTAATACACTTCTTAACATCTTTCCTTCTCTACTTGCAAATGATAATCCTCTAATAATAAATGATCATGAACAATCTTGTCTAGTTTACTATATGTTCTATAGTTCATATAGTAAAGTATATCCTAGGTAGAACCTTGTTTGGTTTCCAATATATACTAACGTTCATAGTAAAAATATAGATACCAAATATCTGTCATTGGTACGAACTTAGTATGTATAAGAACCAGTTAACATGGGAACTGTACCACTTCTTCTTTAATATATTCTGATTTAATAATTCGTAGTTTTATCAATATTTTTATTTGTTCCAGCTACAAGTTAAAACAACAACCACGCACTTAATTCACTAGGGATTTATTTAACATTAAAAAAGAAAGTGTTGGTTTTAATGAACTACGTCTAGTCAGTTAATCCTCGAAAGAACAAAAATCATCGATTTGGCCACTGATGAAAATCATTGCCTCATCTGAGGGAACTATTGATTATTTACCTGTGATATAGATCAGGAGTGGCCAACTTTTCATTATATAAGATTTACTTTTTATCTTAAAAGTCTGTTGCGATCAACTTGTCATGGGCATAGTCTAAGGGGTGAGTATGGGTGTGAAATGCAATTATATTTACTGTACATCGGGTTTCAGTATAAGGTGCATTACAGGGAGGTATAAGTAAACAAGAAAAAGAAATGTTCATAACTATTTTTTATTTTTGAAATCACAAATTAAGTTTTCGAGATATAGGCTCATGAAGAAAATAAATTTCCTGACCCAACTTTTTTAGTAGCATTCCGTAAATGTGGTACTTAAAAACTTCGATTTTCCGACACTTCTTTAACATATATTTCTACCAACTTCTACAATAGATAAGTTGTACTATTTGTTTGTAAATATGAAAAATATGTTATAAAAATGCCAAAAAAGGCTGATAATTTGATTTTATATCACTTTCATGTTATGTTTTTTTAGGGCTAGGAAAATTTACTATGAAAGAATAATATGACTTACTTTTTGCTAATCTATCAACAGCTCGCTGAGTACATCTTGTACTGAAATAAGACATACGGCTTATTTACGTACGTACGTAAAAACAACAATGATTATTTAGTATTAAAATATATTGTGCTGGATCAGTGTCAGGCTATCAGAATTCTAGGAATATATGACCTTTGCAAATTTCCAGAATGCATTAAACTATTACTAGAAAGTTTTGTCTTCTACAATCCACGATCGACCAAATATTGGCCTCGCGATCAATCGGTCGATCGCAATCGATTTGTTGGCCACCCCTGATATAGATAGATGAACTATAGAAAATCATGAGTGAAGACCTTGACCCTGGGGAACCTCAGTACTAGTTTGGGTGGTTAAGTTCAGCGTGGAGTACAAGGGCATGCTGGACCGCCTTGGGCCCAAAAAATACAATTCGTGACCATCTTCTGTCCCCGCACGCTTCGTCTGGCAGTCCTCATAAAGAGAAAAAATGTGAAGAAAGACTTCTCCATCCGGATAGGAACGACTCCCTCAATTTCACCCGTCAGAAGAGAGCAAGGAGATAACTGTACAGGTAGGCTCCAGTTTAACTCCATTATCATAACTGTAAATCTTTTTATTGTAACTTGTCGCCATCCCGCTCCGTGGATAAGAGATCTGCAAAGGAGATGGGAAACGCTACAGAAAACTCTTGTTCAGACGTAGAGGTCTTTCATATGACAATCAAAGCTTAGGGTACCCACAATTTGGTAATAACAAAAGTTAGGAGAGTAAAGTCTCACTACTTTTACTAAGTTTTTTTCTGATTTTGAATTAAAATTCTTTCCAAACTATTCATTTGCAAATCTTCTTCTTCATTGCTCTTTCCAAATTCTTACGAAATATTTAATTCATAATTTTTATCTGCATCCTCCAACATTTCACTATCCTCTTTTTCCTCTACCACTATTTCTTCTTCTTTGGTTCTTATGGTACTGCTATTACTACCATTACCCTTCTCTACCCCCTTATCTCCCTTATTCCCAACCCCATTAATTTTAATTTTCTAACATCCCTCCTCATGACCTTTTTTCCGTCTATAATAAAATCACGTACTAATTCCAAAGGGGTTTTATGAGATATCCATTAAATTGATAAAATTTATTTATCTTGCCGGATATATACTTGGTAATCGGAAAGGAAGCGCTGGAAGATGAGATGTTCTGAATATGAGCTTTTTAATTTTATTCCATTTCAAGGTAAATGATCCTATTTACCCGGGATGCTACGTGAATGTCGATATGGTGACGAAAGAAATTAAAAGAACAGGTGGTTCTATGAGGTTTTTCTATGGACGTAGGAGATAATTTCAGAATCAATGTTTGATCACAATCGGGTTTCTTGAAGAATCCTCTTCAATAACGTTGCCGTCCCACCTTTGACACTCACGTCAAAATTACAGATCACATTGGACGAAAAAAACAACTAATAGCGCAAATATTCTTACACTTCTTTAAAGTTCTTGATTCCCCGAGTCATTTTATCCTCTTTTGACTCAAAACGCACTTTCCAGCAATCTAATTTTCAAACATATTCACAGAGGTACCCCCTTTTCGGAAGTGGGCGTAAATCACATATGATTCATGGCATTACTATACATGTTTTATTTTCTATGTACTCACAGGTACATATTAATGTGGTTGGTATATTGAATTTTGTGTGTGAATTGTTATATGTGTGTACATCGGTATATTAATTATTTTTTTATTCATATTAGAGATTTCGGAACACCCCCCCCCCCGTGTTTAGTTTACTAACATTTCTTCCTTGAGCACTTTTAAATGGCGGATTGATTTTCCTTCCCCTGAGTGCCCAGTCCACTTGAACTAATGCTACAAGGTTCTCCGTTGACTTAACAAGGTATACTTAAATATTTGTACTTCAAATACTTCTAGTCCCAACTTTTTATACCAATAAAGTGAAAATGGAAAGAATAAATAAACAATATAAAAATATTAACGCTAACCTGTCACTAAAAAGACCAAACGTGATGGCTCCGAAAAATTTCCCTATCGCTACAGCGCCTTGGACAGTTGAACTCAGAGGTGCATTATCACAAACAAGATCCCACTAATATAAAAAAAAAATATATTAATTTTTACAAAAAAAAATGGGTATCAATAATATGTATGGGTATCAATAATAATAACTTTGATACACACCTCACTGACTACTGTCTGATGAAAAACCTCTTCATTATAAATGTAATTTTTACATTTTATCACATCTGGTTTTGGACTTCTATTAAAATAATCAAGTGCTTCTTTGAAACCCATCTCTTTCAATAAAGAGTAATTCCAGGCATATTGTACACAACTTTGTTTTTCCAATCTACATAGTCATGGTAATGTTAATCTTTAATTGATACAGATTAAATGAAATGAAAATAAATTCTTTAATTTCGTAGCTTACCCTGGACTGCTGATCTCTCTTATTTGTTCCTTCGTCCAGTTTGCCTCAACTAGTTCCGGAACATTGCAAAAGAAAGAAGGATTTCCTCCAAGAAATGTGTAGGAAGTTAAATGCACGGAATTAAAAATAATTGGGGTTGTCGTAAGAAACAGAATACGCACTAACCAAGTATAATTCTTACACTTTGTTTCTAAAGCTTTTTCTAATACCACTGGATCCATCTAACTGTAGAATGAAATTACATGAGAAATATTTTATTCATAATGATGTAATACATTTTAGATATTTTCCAACTTAAGACGCAAAATTTCTTACTATGTAAAACTTGGCAAATATATAAAACAAATGACTTTGATGAATAGGAAAAATGTATATCCTTGACTTTTCTCCAAATCCTTTTGGTAAGCACTAACAATATTATACGATAATACGAAGCATTTAGCTAAAGTATACGTTTTCACGTGAACGATAAAAAGCTCATTGTAAAATTGTGTACTGTTCAGTTTATCAGTTAACTGTAGCTAGGAATGTTGGACATTTTTACAAGCCATATACTACTTCTGTTAAGTTATTAAGCCGGTGCCCCGTTATATAGGAAGTACTTGATTTGCTAATTGATAAATTTAATTTAAAAAATTTCTGAACTTTTAAAAAGGTATTTTTTTTGTCTTAATATTCACTCCAGAATATTTAAGAAACCTCGCCTTTCAATCGCATTGATAAAATTTCTCGGACCAAGGGCAATGATTATTAAGTAATTAACTTTCTAATTGCTATTTCCCTGTTTGGTTTTTGTCTCATTATCACGAAAACTGACTGAACTAAATTCGATTTTTTCTATTGCAACTTGTGAACCTTATGATTTTTCATTTTTTAATAAATTGTTCATGAGAAAGTCTTGAGCTATATAAGCCTTTCATCTACCACTTTAAAACAAAATGGTGGATGGTCAAAAATCAAAATGTTTTGTTCACTTTTCAATAAATTAATTGAACCAAACTTTTAAATTTTATCTTATTTACAGAGATTTAAGAATAACTGGATTTCAGAAACGGCAAACAGTAATCCGTAATATTGAGACAAAATGGCGGACGAAAAAGATTTGACTTAAAAAAGATCTTGATATTTTTTCCAGTATGCTTTTAGACCTATATTTAAATTTGAATTAGAGCCATGACTAGGTTTTCATATTTGCATTGTAGGAGCTCATACTTTCGAGATTGTGCGCAGTTGTGTGTTTCTTACGACACAATGTTTCGAACCCTGCTAATATTTATCTAAAATTCTTTTACGAAAAATGTGTAAACAGTATATAATGATCCAAGGCAGTAATTTGGTATATTTCAGACACTCAGTCGTATAATATGGTATGATATTTATTGTGAATTGAAGGTATTACGTATTATATATACGTGTTTTTAAGGCTGATCTCGTTGATCATTGAAAGTATTTTTAAGAAATTTATTTTTTAAAAAGGATAATGTCGGTATTAAGTTATGGTAAGTGACAATTCGTTGAAAACAAAACATTTCAACATTATAGAGGTTTTTTACAGGTTGTCTCATTTGTTAATTTAGAGACCTGACTCTTATGTAATTGTATAATTTATTACCTAGCTTCAAATTCAGGAAAAACTCGGCAGAAATTTGAATAACTAAAAAGGTGTTCTATTGAAACTAGTTTTACAAAACTGGTAGTTATCAAGAAAAAAAAAACATTAATTTCTAGGGCTTTGGTAAAATATTTTGATAGATAATCGACAGTTTTTTATAAAGTTCTTGTGGCTCCCCGAGAGTAATAAAATTATTCTTACAAAAGAAATCTCTAAAGTTGATAGCAAAAAAGTTATAGAATGTCAAAGATACAAATATTTGGTACTTAAAAAGTTGAAAAAATCCGCTAACATTTTAAAATGATATTTTTGGTGTTTTAAACAGCAGAAATGTTTATTAAAATCATTGAGAACTATAGAATTCTTAGAGGGAAGAGCGGGAAGAGTTCTCAGAACTCTAAGAAATATTTTTTTCTAAGTCTCAGTATGAAATATTTGTCGTTTTGGGGGACTTCTGATAGCCTCCCCCTCCCCCCCCAAAGAGTCCTAACAATTAATTTTAATAATCATAGTACTAAAATTGATAATAGTAGTCAAAGGATGTCAAAGTTGCCATTTTTTTTAGAGCTTTTGGGGGGAAAATTTTTTGTCATTTTTTTGGGAGTTCTGTTAGTCCTCCCCTTCCTCTCTAAGATTACTTAAAATTATTCTTAACAACCAAAGTGTTTATATTGATAGCAAAATAGTTTTAGAGTGCAAGTTGCACAAAACTTGAAGTTAGCCGCGCTTATCTTTGAATGGTATTCATCATGTCTTGAGCAACAGAACTGTTATTGTTTTAACTTTTGTTAATAATTTTTGTAAATGATTGAGAACTCTAAGGGGGAATACCAGGACTCTTAAGAAAATTTCAAAAATTGAGAGGATGGGGACCAACTTCACAGATATGTCGTCGGGAGCAGAAGAGAGGTCTTGTTGAGAAGATGATACAAGGTTTCAGTTTGAATGTAGAACCTCAAAGTACTTGATGATATCTGATCTAGCGGCTTCTTCAGTAGAGTCGCAAGTGGACAAAGTCTGTTTCGCTCAACACGTGCCAAGGTCACTGTTACAAAAGCTGGCGCCTACCACTCCAAGGTTTCCTGGTCTTAACTGTCATCAAGAACTTGTTCACTGTCATGAGTTCCATCGGACGCGATACAACTGTACCATTAGTACGAATATGTTGTCCTGACTGAGGTTTTCCTGTGAAAAACTTTGCATAAGCTCGGAAGAACTCGAACTTGAAGATTAAACAAATGAAGAAATGGTTCCTAAGCTTCCGTGAATCAACTCGACAATAACTGACAGTAAGGTGTCGCCACTTTGTTTTGGAACTTTTCCTCGGCCAGTCAAATATCAAAAATTAACAATAACAGTTTGGCTGGCTTCTTAACATTTTCTATTCATTTCATTTTCATTATATTACAATTTAGTAAAAACATTAATTATCTTATGGGGTAGCATGAAAGCTAATCAAATTTTCATTAAATTTATGCCTATTCTCGTAGAACGAATATTTAACAAAATAAGAGACCATTACAAGATTTTTCGACTATTTTGGAAAAAATTACCTATTTTTGAAAGGTTTATCATAATAAATAATGACCTGACCGTAGTGTTCACCATGGTCTCAAATAGTATAAAATTTTGTTTTATTTAAAAAATAATTTTTCTGTCAGATGCCTTGTTTCGGAGTTTTTTGGTAACAATGGAATTATCATGTTTAATTAAACTAAAACCAATCGGTGATCTCGCTGTTCTTTTTTTATAAATCATAATTATTTGGTCCATTGAGATAATAATTTAAAAAATGACTTATACTCTTTCCATCATGATTTTTTCTTTAAAAATAAAAACAAAATTGATTGGATGATTTTTTTTTTCCGAGATGAACAAATCATTGGTAGAAAAATAAGGTTTTAGGGAGATTTATAAAAATGAAACTAATAATAAAATGTAACAAACAATAAACTGTAGTAAATTAAGGATTTAAGATAGTTTTAAAAGATGGAAATTTTAATAAATAATTACAACTAATTATAAAACTTTTCCGATTTTTAAATCCAAATAAAATTTGACAAACTGAAAAAAAAAAATGTGGAAAAGACATCAAAGATGGAATAAAATAAAAAGAAGGCAATACAACTGAAAATAAATTGAAAGTAGAAAAGCATATTATGTTCGTTGAAACAAATAACTTACAGATATTATAGGAGACGAGTAGAACGATGTATTCAATTTAGATAAACTGGAAGCTAGGAGTTCTGAGTAATCTGAGTAATAATTTTGGCTTGTCCCCCACTCTTCTCAGTCCATGCTGAACTTGCAACAACGATCAGCAAAATGTTCTCATTCGTCATGCAGTTTAATAGTAGGTAATTGCTGTTGTTGTTGTTGTTTTTCTTTTTTGCATGTGGTATCGTATATGGTCATGTTTGAAGTTTATATTAATAGTAGTCTATAAATATGATTAAAAAAGGGCGCCAGATTTTTTTTTCTTAGAGCCCTTATCTTCTCCTACTAGTGCTAGAAAGATGGTTATTATCCTAATGGTTTCTGATGCGTGGGCCTAAGCCAATTATTTGACCAACTCCGTTTCTAAAACAATTAATATATTTATTGTTGCATAGATTCTTCAAAGTTCAAGAAAAAAAGAATTCTTCTCATAGCAAATTCTCGAATTATAATGAGAAGAATTCTTATTTTCTTGAACTTTCAAAGATGAAGAAAAAATCCGTTTTCCACCTACCTGTTTATTATAGAAAACTACAAAGTAAACGACCAAGGAAAAAGAGAACTGTGGGGATATGATTTTTTATTATGTAACTAAAATTTTGAACATCATAAATCTTTCCTTTTTTAGAAAATTCATTATCAAGTCAAACAAACATTGCGGTATAATTTTAAACAGATAATAATAACTACTAATGATTAAGTTAAATAATGATTAAAATAAATAAGAAAAAAAGCTTCACCTGAAATGTGTTGATCTAATTTAATGTCTAATGCTGATTATATTTAGTTTACACCAGTAATAAAGATTATGGATTTTTTTAACACCCAAGGTTATCATTATTTTAAAAATGTTGACTCTGGTTAAATATTGATAAGCTCAAGAATAATACACGCACTATTTTATTTTTGTTCAATATTACCCTTCCATAAATTAAAATTTTCTAAGGCCTGAATATAACATCCATAATTTTATAAGATTTTCATTCTATGTTCTTAGAGATGAAGTCATTGATCAAACAAATTAACTACCTGTGTGTTAATATTATTTCTTAGAGCAGTAGTTATAAAATTTACTTTGAAAGATTTTAACATGTAGGCTCAGATGAGTCTGCAGTAGTGAAAGGGTAGGCAAGTCCAATGGAAATTAGCTGTAGGTTCTTGCAAGAAGGAAAGTTTGGTCTGCAGGGTACAAGCCTGCAATCGTAAAGGGGATTATAAGTCCTATGGGTATGAACAGCAGGTCCTTATGAAAGAAAAGTAGGTATTGGAAGGAGGAGAAGTCTAAAGAAGACAGAGAGAAATAAAAGACAAATATAAATTTTCAAAAATCCACTATTTATATTGTTACTCACTACCTCCTAAGAAGCAGAATTTACTGAAAGGGAAATTTGCACTGAGGTCTTAAGATTCCTGCTTATTCAACTCTCTGGGCTATTAAACCCCATCAGAGATGCTATGTATAAGAGTTAGCTTTCAGTCAATCAGAAGATTCTATTGCTTCTAATAATACATTTAAGAATATTACAACATGTAACGGTTATTAATTTGTACAATCTAAGTATTTATAAGAAATATACATTTCAATTTATTAATTTTTTCTGATGACTATAATCGCTCTTGTTGCAACAGGTAGCATTGGGTTAGTATGTAACGGATAATCAGCAGCTTGATCGGTGACCAACAGATAGTAGCATGGTCGCTTCACTGTAATTAATTATTATCATCATGTGGATTTTACAGCTAATTCCATCTGTCTATAGCCTTCAGAGATCTGAATAGAATTATGCTCTATCTTGATAAAATATAAACATCAGTAACTCTTATTTTATATTTTTTAAATTATTTATTTTAGGAATTTTAGAAAAATGTCAACTAGCAACCAAATAGACTTGACCTGAAGGAGTAAATACAGAAAATTTTACAATAATAACAAATATGGTCTTGAATTCTATGTAAGGAACATCCTAGTTTATTGGTCACTATTTGAGATTTTCTCTCACAAAAAGTTGTACTTTTTTAATAATAATAAAACCCTCCTTTAGTAGGGGTTGTGTTTCTGTTTGACCTTCCAGTATAATCTCATACATGGTTTACCTTTTGATATACATCACTCTTGTGGATGTGAGATTTTCTCTCATCTCAAGACCAACTATGAATTTTTTTTTTTTATTATTCAAGTTTTATTTTTTTTATATCATGTTTGAATCTCATGGCATAAAAAAATCTTGCTACACAAAGTAAAAGGTTTCATGAAGAAATTTAGGTTTTTTTTGTGAGGTTGTTTTGAAGAGATGCCAGAGGTGCACCAAAGAGCATCGTCGAACGAATTAGAGCCTTATATATCAGCAGATTTAGTCAGGGAGACAGCTGTGGTGCCATCCACCAATAACTCCAGCTTCCCTCCATTTCGGAGTTCATAGGCCGACAGGACATCAAGTTCTTTGATGGGCCAAAGGTCTGTGCAAATCCATAGTTCTTGGAGATTGCTCCTCCACCAAAACCTGGGAAGTGGCAAGGCACTGTTCTTTGGTCGACGTGCTCACCGAGGGAAGGGGTTCAGAATCAGACTGAACCCAACCATTCATCACAAGTAGAGAAGTCCCTCCCACTCGTGACAACGCAGACAGCGAGTAAGCGCCACAGTGCTCCCCTGCATACAGTGGATCCCACCACCTACCTTAATGCTCTTCAGGAAATGAAAGGATCTTTATGTTTATTATTGTATACATATTCCTATTTTTGTATTATGTATTGGTTTTTGTATCCCTATTTTTTTATTATGTATTGGGTTTTATATTCCTATTTTTGTATTATGTATTGGTTTTTGTTAGAGATAATAAAATGAATAGAAGGATGAGAAAAAGGTAATTGAAAGGTTTTTAAGGTAATTGAGCTCAACATATCTTGACAAACTATGTTTACATGCCAAGTATACCATTCACAATCTTGTTCAGATTAATTTGGTTGGCTTTATAATTGTTGTTTTCAAACAAGAAGCAGTCCATAAACTGTTTCATAAAACTATAAAAATGTAAATAAATATTATTGTACAGAAAAATGTATTTTAGAGGTTTAATAAATATTTACATAATATGATAATTTTTTAAATTCCAAAAACAATAACTATATGTGTATTATATTGATACCCAATTACTAATGTTATTTTAAAAGTTAAAACTGGCTTAATACAAGGAAAAAATTGATGAAAAGATAAAATTGACGTGTGAGAGAGAAATTCACATGCAACTAATGCTGGGTTAAAGACTTAGGTGATAGGATTTTAAGGATACTTTAAAAAGAGTCAGAACATTACTAAATTTACATCATATTAAAATATAAATGCTGTAAAATGTTTTTTTAAATAAAAAAATCTATTTATTAATATATTAATGTGAGGGTATAAGTGTTCTTTATAAAATATTTGGATTAATATGTACTGCCATTTAGAATAGGAAGGGTAAGTCATTTAATTAATACATTAAGTAACATAAATTACAAATAAAAATATATTTATCATCACATTAACAAAAGGAGGTAAACTTTTTGATATGTACATGAATGTGTCCATGAAAATAGATACTGACGCAATATAGATACATATTAACGAAGAAAAACATCAGCTAGCTAATTCAGTATCATTGCTAGCTGACTTTTTTTCCTGATTCATCTCACTAAGGGTGTCAAGCATAGGTGTATCTCTAGTCTCTGGTACAAAAAACAAGACAAATGCACATAAGAGAGAAAGAATGCCACATAGTGTTGTAGGAATCCACCAAATTTTCTTTCCCTGTAAAAATAGGAAATGATTAGCAACTGAATATAATTGGTTTGTGTTAGGCATAAACTAAAAATGGAGGATTGTCGACTGAAAGTGTGTGAGATTGCTGACACTGTAGGGATGTCATCTGAACGGGAATATCACATTTTAACCGAAGAATTGGGAATGAAAAGATTATCTGCAAGATGGGTGCCGCGGCTCTTGACATTGGACCATAAACGCACCAGATTGGAAATGTCCAAACAAAATCTGCCACATTTTCAGCACAACCAAGATTTATGGCCACCGGTTTGTGACTATAGATGTAACATGGGTCCACTACTATACCCCAGAGACAAAATTGCAGTCAAAGCAGCGGAAACATGCTGAGTCACCACCACCAAAGAAAGCAAGGCAGTACGTTCGGCCGGAAAGGTCATGGCCTCAGTTTTCTGGGATGCAGAAGGCATCTCCTGATAGATTATCTTCCTATTGGCCAAAACATTACGGGGCAATACTACGCAAACCTCCTAGACCAAGAGGAAAAGCTATGCGAAAAAAGGCCTGGTTTGGCAAGGATAAAAGTCATCTTTCATCAGGCCAAAACCCGCCCGCACACAAGTGCTATTGCCATGGCAAAACTTCATGAACTGAGGTACAAATTGTTGCCACATCCATCTTATTCATCTGATTTGGCACCATCAGACTTTTATCTCTTCCCCAAGCTGAAAATTTTCCAAGGTGGATGGAGATTTCCTACAACGGAAGAACTGACAGCCGAATTGGAGAGTAATTTTTGCAGGCCTGGAGAAATCTCTTTTTCGAGATGGGATTAAGGCATTGGAACATCACTGTACCAAATACATTAGTCTACAGGAAGAAAATTTTGAAAAATAAAAGCAGTTCCACTGAGTTAAGACACTTCTTTCTAGTACATTTCGAGAACTTTTCAAATCACCCTCGTAGATAGTCTGTGTAGTATGGCCATCCAAATAAGGTCAGTGAAAAAGGACTGGGGGATTGCCTGTGCAGCCTTCCCATAATGATTGGTCAACTCTTCTTGGTGGTACACTAAAGATGTAGACTATTTTTTGCATGAACTATTTAAATAAAGGTAAACCATCATTGACTAAAACAATTATTAAGATGCCTTGAACACAACAGTGGTTTCAAAAAACTTAATTCGAAGTACTCACCAATATATCAACTATATATGGGGCTGCTATGGTACCAAATTGTGCTACTGTGAGACTACTGCCAACTGCAGTGTTCCGGTGCTCAGTGGGAAATAGCTCTGAGGTCTGAAGAATAATTACTGAAAACACTGCTGATACAGTAAGTCTTCCAATCATGGCCATAGTCATTATAGGCCAACCTAAAAACCAGATAGTATAAAGTTAAACACTGTTTAATTATTATTTTAGCTGAGTAATTCAGCAATATAAAGTTAAGTCAACTTTTCTTTGCAACAACTATCAGATGTGATTACTGTTTTTGAGGCATTATTTTACCTTACTGCATAATATATTATGCAACTATTAATTGAAACAAAATAAAAACATTTAAAATGAATTTGGCTGGTTTTGGAACTAACTAAAAAACACCTCATTTTATGAATAAAATCTTTAGAAAACATGATCTGATGATTACCTTGAGGTATAAACATAATAGCCAGTACAGCAATACCAGAAACTGTGAAGAGTGCTATTCCAGAACTCCTACGACCATAGTACGTAAGCATGACTAGAGGGAGAATAGTATAACCAGGAATCTCACAGATTCCATTGAGTCCAACATACAAGTACTCATTGACAGTAAAGTTAGTTCCATTAAGGGCTGAAAACAGAATAAATATGCGGTGATTACTGTTATATAATATACAATATAATAGAAATTTAAAATTTTTAAACTCTGGTGGAGGAAAATGGAATCAATTATAATTGAAGTGATAGCTGAAAAAAAAAATAGTTTTGTAGAAAACTATGTTGATAGGAATCAGTAAGTAAAGTTTTGTAAATGAAGTAACAATATTTGAAAACAATTTTTTGGGGCATCTCTATATAATTGGTGATAAGAGAATAAATGAAACCTCAAATTGGCTGTAATTTTGAAACAAAATGGCATGTGGTAATTTTAAGTTTTCAAGATTATCCTGAAGTAATGATTCTCAATAACATGTAAGAAAATACAAACTGCACCATCTTTGAACCTCTTCCTATTAATAAAAAGCTTGTGCCCTTCTCCCATTCAAACAGTTCTACCAACTTCATAAATTATGAAATGACTTAGAAACTTTTATAAGAAACCAAATGTATTTCAAGGGGTCTAAAAATGCTATTTCGTAAAAAAGAGTATTTGTAGGTGAATCCAATTTTTCCAGTTATTTCCTCAATTGTAATATACAGTATTCATAATTAGTTAATTATTAATATCCTACCTATAACATAGTAATATAAATTTCCAACAAACCATCCAAAATAGCAAATCAGAATTCTTTTGGTCAATTCAAAAGTTGAAAAAAGCATAAAGTAATTCTTTAAGAAAATAATAGCTCTTTTATAGCACGGGTGATTTTGATTCTGAAAAAAAGAAGTAAATATTAATGATAAGACTAAACTAAAAAAAAGAATGACTAAATCAAAATATTCATCTTATAAAGACCTCATGAACAGGTTTTGGTTGGTCGACATTTCCTTCAGAATCAATGCAGCATTTACTTCCTATAATTACAGATGCCTTATCTAGTTTTCCACGTGTTATTAACCACCTTGGCGATTCTGGTAAATACCTAAGTTAAAAAAGAGAAAATAATAACTTAAAGAAAAAATAAGTAAAAAGGAAAATTACTGATATATGAAAATCTCATTTTAAATTTTCACAACACTATTGGGTTATTTATTTTAGAAAGAGAAAAAGTACTAAAGATAGGTTTAAAGTAATTAATAAAAAAAAATATTTTAACACTATACTTTGGATACTTAAAAATTCTATAAATCTTAATGTAATCTATTTATAAACTATTCAAGATGATCAAAAGGAAGCATCCTGTAAACCACATCATCAGATGAAATAATGAGCTTTTAGAGAACAAAAATATGGAACAGTGAAAGAAATTTAAGTTAAGAAACTATAGTTATGCTTATCAATCTGTGAATGTTAATGCAATAAGTTGCTCTCCATACAAATATCAGTTTGGGTTGGTAACCCGTAGAAATTTTGAATAATCACCTGGAGCCATTGTTGGGTCTACCATCTAAAATGGAATATGCTGATACGAGTAACATTGAGGAGCCACCATTGAATAGTGACTCTTCTATAGAGCCGCAGTAGAATGTAGTCCCAGAGTGCCAGAACATAGAATTATAAGAATAAGATTTCTAGAGAACGATTTTTGAGAGATTTCATCAAAACCATCATTTGGTAGGATACTTAAATATTTTTTCCTGAACTTGGGAATTCTTTCAAGATGTCTCTAGAATATAGCACTAATTTTAATTTTTTTAAAAATGTATATGGTTTTTTTGCGCAGTGTAGAGGTACCATGAGGAAAAAAAGGTTCCTCTATCATGGAAAAGAAGCTACCTAACCTAAAGGGGGAAGTAAACAACATTGACATATTTTCAGTAGTGGCAATTTTCTGACGTTTACCTCTCACTTATATTTTGTGTATTATATTGATACTCATTATTTCATTACTAAAAACTTAGCAAATATTTCTTTGCAAATACAAACTTAATATAACCATATATAAGTATAAATAACTTGATACATACTGAGATATAGAGAAAACATTTTATGACATTCCATTATTTTTAAAAATTAGAAAATATTTCTTTAAAATAGTATTAAAACATTATTTGATAAATACTGCAGAGTGATTAATTGTAATGACTATTATATTTTAATGACTACTAATATTTTCTATGTTTTTTCTTCTATTTGAATCTCCTAAAATGCTTTATCAATAATACCTCAACAATATACATTTGTACACCAACATCAAGGCCAAGCAATTGCAAGATAAAAATTAAAATATTAAAATTTAATTAATTAAAAAAATTAAAAGATAAAAAATTCTTAAGATAAAAGTAAAAAAAAAAAATCTCTGGTAAAAAATTTAATTATATTTAAGCAAACTTTATCTGTAGTTCGCAGTTTGCTCTATTTCAAAAAATAAAGTAATCCTCTAAATCTGATATCCCCTCAAGATTTTATCATTCTTTAAGGTATAACATTAAAAGGTTTTAACAACCTGTAAAATTCCATTGTCTCATCCCACAAGAGAAGAAAAATTAAAAATTAAAGTAATAATTTTTTCATCTTCTAGAATTTATTTGAATAATATGTCCAAAATTTCAGCTATAAACTAGTAAGTAATAAATGGTTTCTAACCCTGGAGCAGTTGGCTCCAAGTTATGATATGAAATTTTTTAATAACTTTCACACAAAAATATAAGTGCTTTCTTGCAAAAATATTTTATTCAAACCGCAGAAGAAAATTTATTACACCTATATCTGTACAATAGGAGTACAATAAATGAAGAGTACACACCAGCAATGCAGTAAAAGGACGATTGTTGGAATAGAAATAGCCAACTGCAACTGCTGCCAATTATTGGTGAAATAGGCAGCCAATGGAAGAAATATTAATCCTATTGAGTATGATACATTATAAAGGCACCCTAGGTATGCTCTATAGTGTTTAACTGTTAACTCCGACACTGAAAAACAAATTATTAATGGTAACTAGCTGAAAACAATATCATAAGAGGTAATTAATTTATATTTTTTAATTAATATTTTAATTTGTTTTTAAGTAGAATTTTTTTTTTTCTTTTAGTCAATTTCATTTCCCTTTTTCTCTTTTTATATCACTTTTTTTTTTAATCGTAAGCATTAATTATTCATAATATAAATATTATATTTTTTCTTTAGTTTATTTTATTTTTTTACCTAGGAAAAATAAAAAATAAACTAAAACAAATAAAGAATGAACTGAGAAGTACATATGATGCTTCGAGATATATTGAGCAATTTATCACTGATGTCTAGAGAAAGCTATGGAATAAAAGAAATAGACTTTAAAAAAGAAACATGTAATTTTACTAATCAAAAATATTAAAATCATCTCTATTAAAAGATTAAACACTTTTGTTAGTTTTCTAATATTAAATAAAGCAATAATTATAACTTGTATTTTATGTATAATATTTTCCCTTTTTTTGAGAATGGTTTTAATGTTTAAATTAAACATTTGTATCCAAGATAAGTCTCAAAACAAAGTGACAAAATATGATGATTTGACTGAATTTAATGACCGGAGAAGAATAGCCTGTAAAAAGTTTTTAAATTGTTAGATCTGAGATGTAAATATATATTTAAGATTGTCTTTGAAGATGGCCACATTGGCTGAAACATTGAACATTTAAAGAAATAATAAATAGTGTTTTGAGACTTATCTTGGATAAAAATTATTTTATTTAAACAATACAACAAATATTCTAAACAAAAAACAATTGTAAATAGAAGAAACAAAAAGGAAAATGAAAATGTACCTTAGTTTGAAAAACCCATGGGAACATAAAATAAACTTGCAAATTAGTATATAAAATAATATCTAATAAATAAATAGTTTTATAAAAAATAAAGTATAAGTCAGCTATATCATTATTTTAAAAAACGTTATGCATTCAGATTAATGAAATATCAAATATATTAAAGCATAAGTCAATATTAATCATTCGGTAATAAAATAATAATTTAGCACTTAATCCACTTAACCTTTTTTTCCACTACAATATTTAGCTGATAGCTGGACTGGCCAACATTTTTTAAAGCTTAGAGCATTATATTAATTTTGTTTGATGACATTAAGAAAAATAAATTGTATCACAGTTAAAGATGGGATTAAGTGATCAAAGTAGCAGATCAATCTAAATATTTTTTAGTTTTTAGCCATTATGGATTTCAACTTAATATTAATGCCAAAAAAGAAAATGGATAACTGAATTTTATATTTAATAGTTTCAATATTACTGAGTACCAGTTACTTTAAGGAATAACTGATGTTTTTGTTATTGTCAGTTTCATTCTGCCATTTTCTTTAGTTACATCAATTTTGTT